>NC_134356.1:428813000-429113000 GCF_048569485.1 Anomaloglossus baeobatrachus
GCTGCAGAACTACAAGGCTCAGCATCCTCCATCCAGGACTGTATGCAGTTTTTTACCCAAAAAGAAAAAAAAAATGACATGGGCTTCGCCATATTTTTGCATGCTAGCCGAGTACAGCAGGCAGGTACGGGCTGCCCCCAACCCCCAGCTGCCTATTTGTACCCGGCTGGGAACCAAAAATATAGAGAAGCCCTTTTTTTTTTAAATTATTTCATGAAATAATTTAAAAAAAAAATGACGTAAGCTTCGCCTAATTTTGGTGTCCAGCCGGGTACAACTAGGCAGCTGGGGATTGGAATCCACAGTGAAGGGTGCCCAAGCTTTCTGGGCACCCCCACTGCGAATTGCAGTCCGCAGCCACCCCAGAAAATGGCGCTTTCATAGAAGCGCCATCTTCTGGCGCTGTATCCAACTCTTCCAGCTGCCCTGATGCCGGGTGGCTAGCTGGGTAATAATGGAGTTAGGGCTAGCTGTATATTATCAGCTAGCCCTAAGCCCGAAATTCATGGTGTCACGCCAATATTAGACATGGCCACCATGAATTTCTAGTAATGATAAAAAAAAAAACCACAACAACCAGAAAAATATTTTTATTAGAAATAAAACACAACACAATTAGTGACTCCATCTTTATTGAAATAAACCCCCCTCCGCAGTAATCCTGGGTTAGGGTCCCGCGCCGTCCAATCCGGATCCAATATCATCTGATCGGTTTGCTGGAAGGCAGAGCGATCAGATGATGTGTCAGGTTAAACTACGTGAATCACATGACACATCAGCTGATTGTATAAAAGCCGATTATACAATCAGCTGATGCATCAGTAGAAAAAAAAAATAAATAAATAAATACTCACGTCTGTGCTGATTACCGGCAGCTCCTGCAGCGGAGTCTGATCCTGGCCCATCACTGCAGGAGCTGCCGGTAATCAGCTGATGAAGTCCCCTGACGGCAGGATCAGCTGATAGCCGGCCGGGCGCAAAAAAGCCGGCGACACCACGAGAATCGATCAGCTGATGCGTCAGGTGACTGCATCAGGTGATCCACCGCCAGGTCCTGCAAGCTTCGTACCTGCCCCGGGGAGACTGCACACAGCCAGAGCGGCGGTACCGAGACAGGGGCTGAAAGCAGGCATGGCACCGGGACCCTGCAGACAGGTGAGTATGAAATACACACACACATACACACTCACACACACACTGTATATATACACACACACACTGTATATACGCACACACACTGTATATACACACACACACTGTATATATACACACACACACTGTATATACGCACACACACTGTATATACACACACACTGTATATACGCACACACACTGTATATACACACACACACTGTATATACGCGCACACACACTGTATATACACACACACACTGTATATACGCACACACACTGTATATACGCATACACATACACTGTATATACGCGCACACACACTTTCTTCCCCTGGCTGTGTAGAGCTGCTGCTGTCTCTGTGTGATTGCTCTCAGTGCACATCCACTGGGAAGAGGCAGGGAGGAGGGTTTGGGTGGGAGCAGAGTGGGTGTATTAGACACAATGGGTGTGTTAGATAAGCTAGACACCGCCCTAGAGCCACAAAGAATTCTGGGACTTGTAGGAACTGAACACAGGAAGTCAGAGGAGAGATTAACCCCATCAGAGCTGGAGCCAGCAATGAGCATGTGCTGCTAGTGCACAATAAAAGGTAATTTTGCTGAAAAAACATAATAGATGTGTTGAGGGGCACATATTAGCAAGATTTATCAGGAAAAAAAAAAAATCAGTTTTGGTAACTGGACAACTTCTTTAAGTTATGTGCATTAATGAGAAATGACACAGGAAAAAAGTATTGCATGAATTAAGAAAGAGGTGCAAAAAGCCATCAGCAATTATGACATCAGCAGAAATGTATCAGTAATTAGAAAACAATCGTGCCACTTAGTGAAAGAAAATTCAGTTGGTTCAAATAATATCAGCTGGTTCAACTGATGGCCTATAATAAGGTGTCTCATTACCAACGTGCCACACAAGTAACATCTCATGATGGGTAAAATAAGACCTTCACAACCTTATTGTTGCAAAACATACTGATTACATTGGTTACAGAAGCATTTCTAAACTATTGAAAGTTCCAGTGAGCATTGTTGGGGCCATAATCTGAAAGTGGAAAGAACATAATTTGACTATAAACTGCCGCAACTAGGTGCTCCCCGCAAGATTTCAGACAGAAGAGTAAAAATAACTAGACAGAAGAGTTGTCCAAGAGCCAAGAACCACCTGTGGAGAGCTACAGAAAGACTTTGTATCAGCAGGTACAATTGTTTCAGAGAAAAAATAAGTAAGACACTCAACCTCCATGGCCTGTATGCACGCTCACCATGCAAAACTCTATTGCTGAACAAAAAGCATGTTGAAGAGCATTTAAAGGTTGCTCAACAATATTTAGACAAGCCTGTGACATACTGGGAGAATATAGTCTGGTCAGATGAGACCAACATTGAACTCTTTGGTGCCGTAATACACATCATGTTACTGTCATCTGCTGAGAAATTCATGTCAATAACACCTTTAGCAATATATTTTACTTAGAAAATTGGTGACATAATTAATACTTATTTTATCCACTGTATATGTACGTCATCCTGCAGGAACTACTTCCCGAGGTTGCTGCACATGTATGTTATTTGTTGTTAAGGGTTTGTTTCGCAGTGCTCTTGTCCATTGGTAACTGAGTGTTACCGATGACATTATATCCACAGACTCTTGTTTAGCAAATGTGGCCCATTGACAGGTATTGTGCACTTGTCCTATTCCTTAAAATAGAACATGTGAATGATTCCTGCCAATTGTGCATGCATCCAGCATATAAGATAAGACTCCTAGTCATTCGTGATGCTCACCTCCCGATGAGGCAACAGAGAACACATTAAGGATTAAAGCATGGGTCATGGTAATTGAAGAGTGATAAATATCTGTAAATACTATGAATAATAATTTGTGAATAATGAATTAAAAAAATGAATATTAGCAGAATATATTTGTTTCATTTTGGCGAGAGTCCTGAATGCCTATTGCTTTGGATGAGGCTTTACTTATCGCAAGTGGTGGCAAAATCAAGGATATACTTATGCTTAAAGAATAATACCTTGCAACCACAGGCAGCGAGTGCTGGAGCCAGAGGAAGGCTTACTTTGTCCCCAACTCCTCCTGTCGAATGTTTGTCGACCAACAAACCACTCCATTCCTTTGGCCATTTCAGTACACAACCAGAGGCCACCATTTCCTTTGTCAATGTCATGGTTTCTTCTGGGTTCATTCCTTGAAGTCGGATTGCCATAAGCAAGGAACCTAGCGATACGAAAGCACAATGACCTAACATGTATGAATGTTGTCCATTTTGAATGTCAGCATTGGATCACATCACAAAACTAATGAAGAAAGAGATTTTGATTTCTTCTTTTTCAAATTTGTTGTATTCAGCTTTCTTTATACTGTATCAGATTGAGGCCATTAATTATGTAGCATTTGTTAAACAGAGTATGAGTTCCAAACTATATTAAAGAATATTTTTTGCTCTACAAGTAAGAAATTGTAGATCATTCGTGTTGCGGTGCCCTAAATCCTCCAGTTTACACAACCTTAAAAGTTTATTTGGTACCTTTTAAAACTTTTCAAAAAGCAGAATGTAGGACATTTTATTTTTAGATCTAGAAAAACAATATTTAAATACCCATTTAGGAATTCTGTAACTAAAGATAAGTCATTCACTCCCAGACCTGAAAGAAACTTTACACAGCATCACTATATACAGTATATACACTGAACAAAAATATAAACACTTGTTTTTGCTCCCATGTTTCATGAGCTGCACTCAGGAATGACTTTTTCTATGTAAACAAAACGCCTTTTTCTCGCGAATGTTGTTCACATATTTGTCTAAATCTGTGCTAGTGAGCACTTCTCCTTTGCCAACATAATCCATGCACCTTACAAGTGTGGCATATCAAGATGAGACAGCATAATTATTGCACAGATGTGCCCTTAGGGTGGCCCCAATAAAAGACCACGTCACAATGCCACAAGTTTTGAGGGAGCGTGCAGTTGGTATGCTGACTACAGGAATGTCCACCAGAGCTGTTGCCTGTGAATTGAATGGTCATTTCTCTACCATAAGTTGTCTCCAAAGACGTTTTAAAGAATTTGACAGTATGTCCAACTAGTCTCACAACCACAGACCACGTGTTAATCCCACCAGCCCATGACCTCCATATCCAGGATCTTCACCTCCAAGATTGTCCCAGCCACTTGGACAACTGCTGCAACAGACCGCAGCTACCCGTTCCCACGGTCAGGGTTTGGGCACTCTGGACTTTTGCTCTGTTTTCCCAGCTGAGGACACTGGTGTCTCCGCAACCATAAATTGAAATGCCACAGCTAGGAAAGCAGCACCACATGTCAGTTTACGCTGCAGAGAAAAGAAGCACAGAGGGCATGAGATTTCTATAAATTACATCCACTCTGCTTGTATTATACAGCATTTCTGGACGCAGCGAAAACATGCTGTGTCCAAAACACTGCTATTCCTGAATGTGGGCACCCAGCCTTACATGTAATCATGGTGTAAGCGCTCAGCGTAGAGCTAAGGATAAATAGGAGCCGCACCCGTACTGCGATCTTTTAGGCAGAATGAACAAATCAATTGCAGATGAAGAATTAGCTTTATTTATTTATCTTTATGCTGTTCACCATTCAGTATAAGTGATTAGGCGGCTTTATTCTTTGGGTCAGTACGATTGCAAGGGATATATTGTTATTTTAGGTTTGGCGACTATCACACTAAAAATGCTTTTTACAAAATAAAGGTTTTTTGCATCATCAGATTTTGAAGACTATAGTTTTTTATTTTTCTGTCGACAGATTCATGTGAGGGCTTGCTTTTTGCTGGATGAGTTAGAGTTTTCATTGGTACCATTTTGTGCCACATAATATTTTTTGATCACTTTCTAATCCGCTTTTTGTTAGGTAGAATCAAAAAGAAACAGCATCTCAGGAATGGCTTGGGGTTTTTTACACCGTAAGGGCTCATGCGCACGTAACTGCTGATTCTTCTGCAGCGATTTGACAGCACATGTGCGCTTCAAATCACTGCAGAAATACTGCATAATGAATGCAGTATTTTTGTTAAAAAAAAGCCCATTTCATGCGCTCGGGATGCTGCCCCCACCATAGACAGAGTGGGAGCTGCATCCAGAATGCAGAAATAATTGACATGCTGCTTTTATGAACACACGGATTTGGGTAAAAATTTTAGCACCCAAATCGCTGCGGTCATAAAAGCAACGTGCGCACGTCTCATGCACAATCTTCATAGATTGTGCAGGGGACGCAGGACGCATGCATTTACGCTGCAGTGCAATACGCAGCGTAAATGCATGCAATTAAACAACGTGCACATGAGCCCTTAGACAGCGATACCATATTTACTGTATATAGTTTGTCTTTTTGCTTTGCCGCTTTTACACCATAAAAACTATTTTATTGGAAAACAATCTGTTTTTGTATTGCTATATTCTGAGAGCTATAACTTTTTCATTTTAGCGCTGATAGAGATGTATTGTGGCTTGTGTTTTGCGGGACAAGATGACATTTTCAGCAGTACTATTTTTATTTATAAATTACTTTTTGATCGCTTTTTATTTCACTTTTTTGTCAGCTGTATGATGAAAATACATAGTTTTTGCTACGTTTTTTATTAAAAAAATTTCTGGAGTACACTGAAAGGTGTTAATTAGTGTGACAGTTTTATAGATCAGGTTGTTACAGAGGCAGCAATACCAAATATATGTACTTTTTTGTTTGTTTGTTTTTTTACACAAATATTATTTATTGGAATAATTTATTTATTTTTCTTTATTTTCTGTGGGGGTTTATATATTTTTACTTTCTTTTAACTTTTTAACTTTTTCACTTAATTCTTTTATGGAACATTACCCTATAATGCTCTGATTGCATGATAGCGATTGGGCCCTCCCAATTTCATCACGGGGGTCCCGATCGGAGCCGAGAGGGAGCGCGATCCCTCTCTCAATCCCCTAAGTTCCGTGATCGGTATCTATCACTGTATTTAGGGGATTAAACAGCCAGGGACAGCACAGGCACCATTCCTGGCTTTGAGGGCCTGGGCTTGGCTGTCGGGTAAGCAGAGTCTCTGGTGGCAATCATGGAAGCAAGCTCCCTGTGACCCCACGAGGGACATACCGGTATGTCCTTGGTCGTTAAGTACCTGAAAAATAGGACATACAGGTACGTCATTGGTCAAGAAGGGTTTAAAAAGAATCTGTCACTAGGTTTTTGCAACCTAATTTTAAAGCAGCATGATTTAGGGGTAGAGACCTTGATTCCAGTGATGTATAACTTGCTGGTCTGCTTAGTGTAGTTTGTATAAAAATAATTGTTTTATCAGCAGAAAATTATCACTAAGGGACTACTTGGTCTGCCACCAGGTAGTCCAACCACGTCCTCAACAGTGATTGGCAGCTATCTACTTATGCACAGTGCTGCCAATCAGTGGTGTGGGTGAGGTTATATAGAGCTCCAGATTCAAAAGACCGGTAGATTTTCAGCAAATAAAACAGCTGTTAATCAAAATTGCAGCACCCAGTAAAGTAAGTGACACATCGCTGGAATCAGGGTATCAGTCTCTATAACATTCTCCTCTTAGATGGGGTAGCAAATCTTAGTGAGAGAGTCCCTTGGATGGATTTAAGGTTAAGTTATATTATTTCTTGACATTTATTTTTATCTGATTGTACCAAATAAAAATAAAGGGGAAATGGACCTGTATTCAAAAAAGGTGTAAGTACTAATAGTTCACATTTTTTGTTAGGTGGTGGGCAGCTGACCTGGGGCCCCTCATGTTTCACTTATGGCCCTGTACTGAACAAAAAAATGAAATATGAAATGTATAGAACTGAATCCTCTGTACTGTGTGGATGCCTTTGAATGTAAGTGGGCATTTTGTAGGTTTTTAACGTCTTGCAGAGAATAGTATATTATACTGTGAGCTATATTTCTATTTAAATGAAGTATTGTTCTGGTTACCCAGCTGACATTCTTGTGCTTGGCCGCTCATTGTTACTTTTACCACGTGTCTGATCTCTTGTGGGGACAATGTCAAGCCATCGCGTTTCTTTGCAATTACATCAGAAATACGAAACTGGGTAACATCTTGAAAAGAAAACAAAGAAAAATAAATCACAAAGATATCAGAGAGATTTTAGAAACTAGTCATAATACACATTGTATATAATTTTTACTTCCTTTATTATTATTATTATTATCATCAAGAAATGTTCCTCTCCCATTGCTCTTTGGCAGATTTCCACCTATACACAGTGTACACAGAAGGCTGCCAATCAGTGGTGTGGGTTGGGTAATACAGAGCTCAGTATTCAAAGAAATGCTAAATCTCAGGCATATAAAACAGGGATTTTATCAAAACTGTAGCAAGAAGCCCAGTAAGTGACACATTGTTGGAATCAGGATCTCTGTCCCTACAATATGCTGCTCTTAAATTGTGTAAAGTAGTAGTAAACACGTGGTGACAAATTCCCTTTAAGAATAAGGGGGTTGCTGGCTTAGTTGATTTCACAACTCCCATATACTTTAATAGAGGTGACCATACACATGCATGGAAATTTCTTTATATAGCTGAAGTAGGGGGTCAGGTGAGGTCCAGGTTCTAATTTTAACCTGTAAATAATATATAGGGCCTTCACCTGGGCTCTTTAGCATATCGTCGCCTCCAGGAACTGATATGGATGACATCTGAAAAACAAGAGAAAACATATAACAGTTAGCATTCCGGTCAATATATTGTCCTTGTACACAGTAACACACAGTAAAATGCAAGTGAAGGAATTCTGATGAATGTTTATAAATTTTTAAAAAGTGACGTATGGATGACAGTGTAGATGAAAAATTAGGGTTTATTTTTTCCTGGATGACGTATGGGGAGCAAGGGGGGGACTTTTGAGGACGTAGTATGGGGAGCAAAGCAGTAAATTTGAGGACACAGTATGAAGAAGTAAAGAAGTAAATGTGAGGACACAGTATGGGGAGCAAGGAGGTAAATTTGAGGACACAGTATGGGGAGCTAGGGGGCGGGATGGGTGCAGACACAGTATGGGGAGCAAGGAGAGAATGAGTGAGGAGGTAGTGAGGAGTCAGTATGAGATAAGAAAAGGTGAGGGACACAGAATATAAATTGGGTAGTGTGGAGGTCAGTATAGAGAGGGTGCAGCATGGGGGTACATTGTGAGGCCACAGCAAGAAGGGTACAGCATGTTGGGCAGGAGTATGATGAGGGAACACAGTATAGAAACTGGGCAGTATAGAGGGAAACAGTGTGAGAACAGTGAGTAGTTAGTATGAAAAGTAGAGGGCAGTGTGTGGAGCATGTACAAAAGAAGGTAGTGTGCGTCATATTTTGTGCAGGGAACACAATGCGGAGCATATATTTATTCAGGAGTACAGCTTAGGGCAGATATTTTTATTCAGGAACATTATAATGACACTGCCATTTTTAAGGCTATTGTGGGGGATGTGCTGCACAAGACCAGATCTTCAGAGATTATCTGTGGCTGTGAAAAGTCATCATGGCATCTGGACAAGATAAAGAAAAGAAAGATAATGACTCTGATCAGAGAAGATGTCATCTATGAGGTAAACATTTATTTGTGATACTGACTAATTCTCATCAGTACGATGGTTCCTGTATGATCAGCAATCTGATGATGACTGATAGCAACAACCCCCAACTCTCCTTACAATTGTTACGGACGTACTGGAAGTTGTAGATTCATTAAATACAAATAGTCGGACCAGAAATTACAATTGATGTACCATGTACTGATGATGGATTTGGTGATGTATTCCTATACTGATGATGGTTCTTGTGATGTATTTCTGTACTGATGAGGGTTTTGATGCTGTATTTATGTACTGCTGGGGGTTATATGGACTGGTTCTGATTATGAATTTCCGTACTGCTGGTGGTTCTGGTGATACATTTCTGTACTGATGATGATTGTGATTCTGTATTTATTTTCTGATGGAGGTTCTAATGATATATTTCTATACTGCTGGTGGTTCTGGTAATGTATATCATGACGTGACTGCAGGTGTCACGCCAGGTACGAGAGGACCCTCAGCGAGCAGCACAACACAAAGGGTAGACCAGGGTAGCAATACAATGGAAGGCCCTGGCGCTAGGGAGAGGGGAGCAGGGTCATCTCATAACATTCACCTGAGACTGATCCCTGCACTCCCTAAAGTTCCTAGATGGGTCCTTCCCCCTGTCCACTGTCATGAGTCTACGCCCTCGGTGACCCTGAACTCACCCTGACTAGTGAAGGCCAGTGAGATGCTAGTCTCACCACTGCAATAACACCCCATGAGAAAGGTAACAGAGTCAGGGAAAAGACACAACAAATAGAATTCCACAGCTTCTGCAGCAGGAACTCTTCAGCTGCAACAGAAGAGACACCAGAGACTAGCCCCTTCAAAGTGGAAAGTATAGGTATTTTTTCTCTCTATTCTATTATTCATTTGGCCTATTATATGCACATGATACCTGACACAATATTGTAGGATCCTGTTCTAGGTGATTCACCTTGTACCATTTGTACAGGGGCCTGCCTACCCTAAAGCCTATTTCAGCTTGATGTGTGTCAGAGGACACACATTTAACTGGTGTATAGCAGCTATGCACACTGCCAGCCAATCAGAGGCCAGTAGCTGACGTCAGCATGCAGTGGCTGGGGGCACATGACAATGATGTCATGCTCCATGGTGCCGATATCAGCTGTCAGCTCCTGCGGTGTATAAGAGGATGCTGCGTAAATACCAGAATTTGGGCCATATCTACCAGGATGGGGGCCAAATATACCTTTATTTGGGACATACAGTATATATGGATGGGATACATATATACCATATATCCTGATGGTGATCATGTATACCAGAATGGGGGCCATATATACTATGATGGGGGCCATATGTATCACGATGGTCAACATATATGCAAGGATTTGGGACAAATATACCAGGATGGACTCTGAATGAGGATATATATATCAGGATAGGGGCCATATATACCAAGATTTGGGGCATATATACATGAATGGGGGACACATATAACAAGATGGGGGCCATATATATACCAGGATGGGGGCCAAATATACCAGGCTGGGGAACATATATAGCAAGATGGAGGATATTTATCGCAAGATGGGGGCCATATATACTAGGATTTTAGGCATGTATACCAGGATGGGGGACATATATACCAGGATGGGGGACATATATATATAAGGATGGGGGCCATTTATACCGTGATTTGGGCCATATATACAGATGGGGGACATATATACCAGGATGGGGATTATTTATACCAGGATAGGGATCATATATAGCAGGATGGAGACAATTATATCAAGATGGGGGCCAGATATGCCAGGATGGGGATCATTTATACCAGGATGGGGGCCATATATACCAGGATTTGGGACATATATACCAGGATGGGCCCAGGATGAGGACATATATATATCAGGATGGAAGACGTATTCACCAAGATTTGGTACATTTATAAAGGATGGGAGACATATTCACCAGGATTGGGTACAAATATACCAGGATCGGGACATTTTATTAATTATTATTATTTATTTTTAGAGCACTGTTCATTTCATGGTGCTGTACAGTGGTCAAATATACCAGGATGGGAGAGATATATACCATGATGGGAGAAATATATACCAGGAGGGAACATATATACCGGTAAGGGGGCCCAGGATGGGTAGCATAGAGTGCTACAAGCTCCCATACATATAACATGCAAGGGGGGAAAGGGGGGGGGGTCTAAATTTTGCACAGGGGTCCATCAGATTCTAGTTATGCTACTGCTGCATGGTAACATTTATTTGATCCTAGAGAAAACAGTGTCCAAGGTCTTTTACTGCCAAGGTCACTAGCTATAAAATAAATGGAAAGCAACAGTATATAAAATGAAAACATTCACAATTCTCATTGGCTTTCTGACAACATAGGCTGAATGTATCTGCGATAAGTCCATAGTAAAGGACAAGTAAAGGGCAGAGAAGAGGCTGTCAGCCTGGCAATATTTTCTGGCAGTATCAGGCATGAGGTTTAACAAATAACACATTATATAGAACTCACTTTGGATAACAAATAAACTGACCTCGGATGCCCAGGTGACTCTGTCTGTGGTCGCCTCTATTGCTGTGATCTTTGTGGTTCACTGTTCTGTGCAGATTGAGACTGCAGCTCTTGTCTTGTGTTATTTTGTCCAACCCACTTTTTTCTGGCAGATTTTAACTTTCTTGTGCAACAGTTTATGTAGAAATGAAAAACTCTGGTTCTTCGTAAGAAATTGGTCAGTCTGTTTTCATTTCCAGACTGCATCTTCTTCATCGTGTGATTGTAGGTAAGATGATGACACATTGGTTACTGTCCAATCAGGAGCTGGAGGATGATGGGTGGATGTCAGCGCCCATAGTACTCATTTGTACTGTTTTGTTGTGTACAGTATTAACCCTAGAATGCGCAACCATAGAAATCTACCATAGAAAGTAACCTAGCAGGCCTGCGAGGCCCCAGGTATGTGTTCTAGGGTTAACCCAATAATGACCATGCCTGTTCGAGTCCTAAATTTCTAGCTGACATAGCTTTATCAGGGCTTCCTTTTTATTGAAGGATTTGGGTCATTTTGTACTTTTTGGGGAGTTAATGACTTTTCAATTACAGTTGTATAAAAAAAAAGCTACCTATCTGCAGATACGGGGTTAATCTGCATGTTGATAGTGTTTTAAAGTTGTTATTTTAAAGTTGTGTGTCTGCTGCACTGAAAGCCTGGTTTCTGGGAGGAAATACATTTTATTCCTCCTGGCAGCATCTAGCTTTCAGTTATTTTTTACTAATGTAAGCATATGGAACGTCAGAACAAGGCCCCAGAGACTTACATTGTGAAAGTGACTTCTGGCACACACATGGAGCATAGAATTATCCAGAGGCCGAAGAGCAATGATGTCACTGAGAAGAGGATCAGAACAGCGCTTGATATGGTAAGGGATGGCAATATTTGAATATATTAATACCCATATACACAAGTGTAGGGGGGGGGGGGGGTTATTGGAGGGTTTCTTTCAGTTTAGATGTTAATATGTCCTAACTGGAAAAATAGGCAAATAATAGGGTACAGTTGATAGTCAAATTGTAATAGATAACTGGGTGAGAGCCTCTCTAACAGTAGGTCTGTTTTGGTCTCAGCAGATGGTCACTACAAGAATGGGGTCTTGGAAAGACAATTGTTAGGTTAGTGATAAAATATGGGTGCCCAAGGCTTACTTAAAGGGGATCTGTCAGCAGGTTTTTGCTATGTAATCTGAAGACAGCATGTTGTAGGGGTTAATACAGAGATTTCAGGGATGCATCTCTTATCATACTGTGTGTTGTTATTTACCTGCAATGTTTGTTTTAGCCTCAGGAGATTATCATTACTGGACCAGGACAGCTAGTCTGGCTTTCCCCTGCTGTGATTATCAGCTAACTGTCTATAAACATTGTATACAGAGAGCCTGGGGTGGGTTTTCTCAGCTTTGCTGCATTGCTAAATCTAGAAACTCTGATCAAAACTGCTGCACCCAGTAAAGTAAGTTATAAATTGTTGGATTCAATGTCTCTTTGCCTAGATCATGCTGCTTTCAGATGAAGTAGCAAAAACCTGCTGACATATTCCATTTAAGTGCAATAGCAGGGGATTATAAATAAGCAGGCAAAAAAGGGAAAATAATTTGCCTAATTTGAAATATTTCAATGTGCTGCAAATAGCCCTCAAATGGTACAAACCAACTACAGAATTGGAGGTCATTAGGAAAATCAAATCATATAATAAACATAATTAGTATTACACAATAATAAACCTTTATTAATTTAAAGCACCACTCTGGCATTTTTTAGTTCCCTGCTGGAGTGGTGCTTTAAATGTCCTGTGCCCCCTGTCTTCATCTGTTACTAGTGTCACTCCAGTCAGTCTCTGGTAATTTGTGACCTGCAGCAGCTCCAATGTTTCATGGAGCGCGCCAGAGGTCACAAATCAATGCAACTCTATGAGAGCCTCTTTCTTGCTGTCATAGAGTTGCATTGAGAGCTTGTGATGTAACTTCTGACTTTTGGCCAGTCAGACGGTATGAGGACAAAATAGTACCATGGGACTGGAGTGGTGCCAAGAAAAGGTTAAAAATTCGGAGGGTGAGTATAACAGGGCAGGAGACTTAGGGGTACTTTGCACACTATGACATCGCAAGCCGATGATAGCGATGCCGAGTGCGATAGTCCTCGCCCCCGTCGCAGCTGCGATATCTTGTGATAGCTGCTTCACACGCACTTACCTGCCCTGTGACGTCGCTCTGGCCGGCAAACCGCCTCCTTCCTAAGGGGCGGGTCGTCTGGCGTCACAGCGACGTCACACGGCAGGCGGCCAATAGAAACAGAGGGGCGGAGATGAGCGAGACATAAACATCCCGCCCACCTCCTTCCTTCCTCATTGCAGCCGGGACGCAGGTAAGGCGATGTTCCTCGCTCCTGCGGCTTCATACACAGCGATGTGTGCTGCCGCTGGAACGAGGAACAACATCGTAATATCGGTCCTTCCGAAATTATGGAAATGACCGACACTACACCGATCATACGATTTCGACGCTTTTACGCTCGTTAATTGTAGTAAAAAGGATTCACATACTCTGATGTCGACAGCGACGCCGGATGTGCGGCACTTTCAATTTGACCCCACGGACATCGCACCTGCGATGTCGCAGTGTTCAAAGTACCCCTTAGATTTAAAGAACCACTCCAGAGATGAAACCCCCCCCAAAAAACACCGGAGTGGTGCTTTAACTATAGATGAGATAAAACATATATAAACATAAAAGGAAGGTAATTATCTGCAATGTGTTTACCTCACCGGCAGAGGCAGACACATTGAGGATTATTAGCTTTTCCTCTTGCCCTAAGGCATTTAATGATGTGTATTTAAGCAATTATGGTGTCATTTTAATATACTGTTTTCTTACATGGGACTTGCTAAATTACATATCATATAATATCATTATACTTTATATAATTGAGCTTGTACAAATATATAAAATAATACTTAATATTTCTATTTATTGTATCCCTTGCAGTATTTACACTTTACAGCTTTCATATGTTTGCTTCCTTCTAGTGATGATACCTTTCTTTTGCAATTGTTATACTCATTTATATATGTTTTAACTCATATATATCTAATAAACGTTTATAGCTTTTTACTTATTTTATTATCTGTATTTGAGCGTATAAATCGGACGAGTGCAATGTGAGAAAATCTCATATTGCACTCGGCCCCATGTTAAACAATGCTTCAGCTCAGATCAGCGAATTTTTTTCTCAACCGTAAACGGACTGAGGAAAAAAATCAATGCACACTGCAATTTTCTGCAGCCATATCCCTCGCACCCATTCAAGTGAATGGGTGCGAGAGAAACATTGGACTGCACTCGGATGTTATCCAACTGCAGTGCGATATACGCACAGGCTGACAATGGAGGAGATGGGGGGGATTAACCCATCCCTCTCCTCCGCAGCGCCCACTCTCAGCTTTGCAGCTGTGACCCGATCGCAAGATCGGGTTACAGTCGCATGACACTCGGCTCACACTCGCAGCAGAGCTTGAGCCGAGGGTCATTAGCATATCGCATCTGTGCAGCCCCCGCGTCAGCAGCCGGCTGTTCGGATCTGGATCCGCGGTGGCTCGAGAGATCTCCTTTCCCATGGGTCGGGGTCGCGCGGCCACTCGGATAAAAGGAGAAGTATTTACATGAAATGGTATGGTTAAAGTTCGTGACGCCACCCGTGGTGCGTGGTAAGATGGAGTACCACCGCTGCGATTGGGAGTACGCAGTGGCGATGATGTGTGCAGCTAGGTGTTTAACTCCTCCACGGGCAGGGGGATGCCCCGGGACTCGGTGAAGGTGACGGGGAGGTGCCATTGGGTCGGTAAGGGTCACTTGTGTACTCACTCAGTCCAATAACGCTGACACCGACAACTGTGGTAAACCAAAGTTCTGGATACCGCTGCTGCTGCTGAGAGGGAGCACGCCTGGATCCCAGCCGTGCCCGTTGGTGTTGCCTGTTAGTCTGTGACCTTTGCCTTGGCACCTAGTTTTCTGGTTGTTCCCTCTAGTATAAAACTAATCGGGTCCTGCTCACCAGTATGGGTAACTGGGTGAGCTTGCTCTCAGGGCTGACGCTTGGAATTTTCTGGACCGTGTAGTGGGAAAGTCCTATCCCCCTAGTTGCGCTAGTACCCCGATTTTGGAGCGGGTGGAGAATGGATCTTGAAGGCTCCATCCTCGTCGGGTAAATTGTCAGGACGCCTGAAGCTTCTTCCTGAACTAGGGTCCACGTACCCCGTCGTGCCCTGGCCCCTGCTCGGTGATGGCACAAGGCCGCCGGCTGTCCTCCTCAACACTCCGTGCCCCTTGTCACGATCCCCTGCGACCAGGGTCCAGCTCCTACCAGGCTCAGACTAACGTCTGTCACCTAGTAGTCTCAAGGAGCCCAGCTCCTGACCCTCCTCTCGAGAGTCACTCCTCAACTCACTTGTGACCTCTGCTCTTGAGAGTCACTCCTCAACTGACTGTCTCCTGACACTCCTGACCCCCCCCCCTTACCAACACCCAAGTGGGCGACCCTATTCCACTCAGGTCGGCCACTGGTGTGTCTGGTGGGTGTGGTGCAGAGTGTTCCTAGGATTTTGATTAGCTTGTTCTTGGCAACACCAAAAGTTAGGGACTCGTAACCAAGGAGGGGTGGATATTGCACAGAAGGGCAGATTGCACAATACCCTGTGACGACCTGATAGGTCAGGGCATCACATTTCCCCTTGGTTAAACGTAGCTCGTCCCCGAGCTACAGGACATCAGAGGTTTATTATTTTTTTTCATCTGTAGAAAAAGGTAAGAAAAATTAACATTTTTATTTACACATACATCCCTTAGCAGGGAGGCTTGTCACTTAAACCTTACTCAACATTTTAAAGAGTTCATCACCTCTACTGGTTTCAATGGTAGCGGAGACTCAACCTGCTCCGTTGCAACCTCTTCCCACGACAGTCCAGTCCCAATGTCCCGGATCCCGTTAACCCGCCACCAAAACAACCTGACCCGCTGCATACCTATGGTGGGTTCATGACCAGGTTAAGGTCCCAGGCGTTGTGTTAGACGACTCTGGTGGGCACAGAAGGTGCAAGTATATACAATACACATGTTCGTGTTGGTCACGCCAGTCCTGTGACCGTGGTCCATTCTTACTAAATATATAACTCACAAAGTCCATGTACCGGGTGTACACACTGTAAAGAATCTGGTTGCAAATTAGCTAACTTCTCCATTCATTAAAACCCTTATTGACTATGCATTTATTTACTAACATTTTCTATATGGAAAATAACAAACTTTGGAAAACAACAAATGAAGGCACAGATACCTAACAATTCTTATTATTTACATTAAACATTACTGGTACCGCTACCATCATTGCGGATGCCCCGGCATCAGAGGCCGGCATGACTTTGCCATCACTCAAAACATGCTGCTCTACCTCCAGGGCATACCAGCCCCACTCTTTCAACTTCTCTTGGTTAGTGCGGGCAGCAATCTCCCGTCGTCGCTGGTTCTGTGTCGTCATCTCCATCTGTAACTTCTGGTGGTGTCGTTCCCAGTAGGGGGCGTCAGCGTCTGGCCTCAGCTCCCTAGCTGGCTCTGGTTTTATGTGGACTCTTGCGGCCCCAACAGCCGTCGGGATGCCGCGCGGCTATGGAACCGTTGGATCTTTAGACTCCACTTCCGCCTTGGCAGGTTGAAGAACCGACTGCCCCGCATCCGGGGTTGCAGGGTCTGGGTGCTCCGCCTCTGAAGACGGGCCTGGTGATGTAGCTGGGTCTGATCTGGCTGGGGTCCTGATGACCACTGTCATGACGGGGATGAGGGTTAGCACCAGGGTTTCTGCAGCTGGAGCTTCACTTACAGGCACCAAAGGTTCTGCTGCCGAGGTTGGCATGGGCAACTTGGCATCCGCAGAGGACAGGGCAGGTGACCGTGGAGTGCTCACCGCGAGCGGGGGCGGTCCGGATACCTCAGCCGCTGTGGCCGGATTTGGGCAATCAGTAGGGACTGGGTAACCGCTTACCCTCTCTTCACATGGGATCTCAATCTCATGGGCTCACACTGCCATCGCCAGGCTTCTCATCGCATCCCGCCAGTGATTCAAGATAAACAGGAACTGCGTCCGCATTCTCCTGCATAGCTGCTCTGTCTCCTTCTCAATCTGGGTCGCGGCCCCAGGAACAGCATGTTCCGGTGACCAGTCCCGCTCCACCATGTTTCCTCTGCGTTGTCCAGGAACGTTATGGCAGAGTTCTGGCGTCCCTGCTTCTCCTCCCATGTAGTTACATTCCGGCACGCCCCTTCAGTTTTCACTCAGCACTCCTTTGCGTGCTGTGGCCCTCTGGGAACTTCTGGTTCCGGCCTCACACTCAGGACGAAGGGCGGGGCTTCTGCTTCCCGTGCTTTCACGTGGAAGATGGCGTTTTGGCGCGAAAAGATGGCGGAAAATGACGAAATCGGCAGGAAAAGGGATTTTAACTCGAGGTTTTCGGTTTTCAAGGCGCACATCACCCAGGTGAGTGGGTCCTGCTCGGATCCTGTTCGTGACGCCAAAGTTTACAAGATGTGCCGCCCCCGCGTCAGCAGCCGGGCTGCTCGGATCCGGATCCGCGGTGGCTCTAGTGATCTCCGGACTCGGGGGTCGGGGACGCGCGGCCACTCGGATAAAAGGGGGAGTATTTACATAGGATGGTATGGTTAAAGTTCTTGACGCCACCTGTGGTGCGTGGTAAGATGGAGTACCACCACTGCGATTGGGAGTACCCGGTGGCGCTGGTGTGGGCAGCTAGGTGCTTAACCCCTCCACGGGCAGGGGGATGCCCCGGGACTCGGTGAAGGTAAAGGGGAGGTGCCGTTGGGACGGTAAGGGTCACTTGTGTACTCACTCAGTCCAATAATGCTGACACCGACAACTGTGGTAAACCAAAGTTCTGGACACCGCTGCCGCTGAGAGGGAGCACGCCTGGATCCTGTGCCCGTTGGTGTTGCCTTTTAGTCTGTGACCTTTGCCTTGGCACCTAGTTTTCTGGTTGGTCCCTCTAGAATAAAACTAATCGGGTACCGCTCACCAGTATGGGTAAGTGGGTGAGCTTGCTCTCAGGGTTCACGTTTGGGATTTTCTGGACCGTGTAGTGGGAAAGTCCTATCCCCCTCGTTACGCTAGTACCACGATTTTGGAGTGGGTGGAGAACGGATCTTAAAGGCTCCGTCCTCGTCGGGTAAATTGTCAGGACTCCTGAAGCTTCTTCCTGACCTAGGGTCCACATACCCCGTCGTGCCCTGGCCCCTGCCCGGTGATGGCACAAGCCCGCCGGCTGTCCTCCTCGACAGTCCGTGCCCCTTGTCACGATCCCCTGTGACCAGGGTCCAGCTCCTACCAGGCCCAGACCAACGTCTGCCACCTAGTAGTCTCAAGGAGCCCAGCTCCTTACCTCTCCTCTCGAGAGTCACTCCTCAACTCACTTGTGACCTCTCCTCTTGAGAGTCATTCCTCAACTGACTGTTTCCTGACACTCCTGACCCCCCCCTTACCAACCCCCAAGTGGGCGACCCTATTCCACTCAGGTCGGCCACTGGTGTGTCTGCTGCAGAGTGTTCCTAGGATTTTGTTAGCTTGTTCTTGGCAACACCAAAGGTTAGGGACCCGTAATCAAGGAGGAGGTGGATTTTGCACAGAAGGGCAGATTGCACAATACACTGTGACGACCTGATAGGCCAGGGCGTCACACATCCGTTGCTATCGCATCGGATGCAATACGCTAATGTGTCTGCAGCCTAATTCCTGCTATCTCTGAATTGGGTTTATTACTTAACGTGAACCTGTCAGGTCCAATATGCACCCAGAACCACGAGCAGTTCTGGTGCATATTGCTAATCCCTGCCTAACTGTCCCTGTATACACTAGCATACATAAGGAGATCTTTAGAAAAAGTATTTGTGGCGCCCCTGATCTGGTCAGGCACCACTGAGTACTGCACCCATGCTGGGGACAGTACAATACAGGTAATCCAGAAGGCTGACCGGGGTGTGGTACACAGGCGCATAGTGATCAGGTCTCACACATGTACCCATGAGAGGACCCCTGGGGATCCCAGGAGGGGGAAAAGCCTTCACCTTCACTGGAATAGTGGAGGGGGCCAAAAGCCTCCATCTCCTCTCAAGGGGTGTGGTAAGAGAATCTGGTTGCTAGGTGGCGTAGGCAGGCACAAAAGGGAAAAGAGAAGGAGGAGTAAACAGTCTAGAGTCTGCAGCAGAGTGTGGAGGAGTGAGGAGCATGGAAGTGAAGCTCAGACAGGAGCAGCAGTGAAGGTCCCAGATGTGAGCCGGTTCAGGGCAGAGTCCAGGGAGCTCCGAGGAGAGCTGACCCCTTCCCCTGGGCTGCTGTAGTCTGACAGCGTCCGCGCAGTGGCTACCGACGGGGGAGAACGGTCAACTAGGAGGGCTACCCGAAACCCATCTCCAGCTAGAGAGAGAGCACAGAGTGGGAAGTAAGGAGACTGCTAGGGAGTACCAGGCCCAAACGGGCGGCAGATCCCGAAGCGGAGATAGATCCAGCTTTCTTTTGCTAAACCTGCCGGTGTGGGGCTCTCAAAGCCCACGCCACAACACCACAAAAGCCGCAGCCACGTAGCCACAGTTAGGGCCCATAGCTCACAGGAGGCAAGAAGCTGGAGTGATCTGGCCCAGGCAACAAGCACACGGCAAACGAAGGGGAGTGAGGCTTCAGCAACTTCCCTGGGTGACCCCCATAGGGACTCAAAGTCGGGGTCACTCCAAACCACCAAGGGCTAAGGAAGGCGAGTTAGTAGTCACCCTCACAAGTCAGCCTGAAGGACACCTGGTTCCCGCCTGGTTCATCCCAGCTACGCCCGGGTTACTCACCCTGCCACCTGAAGTGAGTAAAAACCCTGAAAGACATTCTGCCTGTGTGGAGTTATTCTGCGCCTTGTGGTACTACGCACCTACACAGGGCCCTGGGGCTTGCCTCGCTCTCAGGGGGCTATTCCAACTAACTGCACTCACCATCAGCCCCAGGCGTCCCTCAACCTGCAGTGGCGGTCCCCCACTGACCGCAATACTGAGAGTGGCGTCACGACAAGAAGAAGATCTCCTACCTGTGACCAGATCCAGCTGAGTGGAGTCCCTGAAGGTAATGCACCGACACAACACCTGTGGGGCTTCACATCTGGCGTCACGAACAGGATAAGGACTAGACCTGTTCAGACAGGTGACCATGTGCCTGAGCGGTCCGCTTGAAAAATTGGAAGCGCCGCCATATTGCCACCATGAAAAGCGCGCTGAAAAACAACAGCAGCCCGCGCTGGAAGAAGTTACCGCCCACGAAGAGGTGTGGCTACCCAGAGATCCTCTGCAGAGTTCTGACCTCGCTTGTGAAGAGAGCGGAAGCGTCCAGAGACGGCGGGAAGGAAAGAGAGCCACAAGCCTGTTGCTGCAGAGAGAAGAGATGGAGTCCGGACGTGGATACCCAGAACCAGGCTCTGCTGCCTGGTGGTGCCGGGAGCTTGCTATCTTCTGCGATCAGCTGGAGGCCAGGATCATGCGACAGCTCAGTGAGGGACGCACGGAGCTTCTGGAGATGGCTGCGGCGGTTCGGACCTACGAGGAGGGAGCCGCGCGACGCCTGCCAGATCGAGCGGCGACGACTCAGATCCCGATGGTGCCACTGATGGGTGAGTCCAGAGTTGCCCCGGCCAGCGCAAGTGCTCCAACCCCTGCTGCTACGACCGCGGTCCCAGAAGAGGCGCCCGGCGCGGCGACGCTGAGCCAGGCCGCAGCCATGCCAGGTGCGGCCCGCCAAGCCCAGGCCGCCGCAGCGATGCCCTGCTCGGCCCGCCAAGCCCCGGCCGCCGCAGCGATGCCCTGCTCGGCCCGCCAAGCCCCGGCCGCCGCAGCGATGCCCTGCTCGGCCCACCAAGACCCGGTCCCTGCAGCGACGCCCAGCCCAGCCTGCACAGATCCCATCGCAGCTGCGACGCCGATCCAGGCCGCCGCCATACAGGGCGCGGCCCGCCAAGACCAGGCCGCCGCCATACAGGGCGCGGCCCGCCAAGACCAGGCCGCCGCCATACAGGGCGCGGCCCGCCAAGACCAGGCCGCCGCCATACAGGGCGCGGCCCGCCAAGACCAGGCCGCTGCCATACAGGGCGCGGCCCGCCAAGACCAGGCCGCTGCCATACAGGGCGCGGCCCGCCAAGAGATTGCATCACCATTTACCCCGGCCTGCAAGGCCAGAGCAGACACCGCTCCCCAGCCTAAGGAAGTCCCTACTAGGAAATCCCTGATAGGTGAAGACTCCGCATACTGGCAGCTGAAGGCTGACCTGGAGGCTAAGTTCCCACAGGAGATGGTGGACCGATACATGCTCCCTCCGAACACCCCTAAGGCAACCCCTGCAGCAACCACGCTGAAGAGTCCACCGCCTGGGCCAGCTGAGGAACACTCATCCCCAGTGCTGCCACGACCAGAGTGCAGCGAAGAACTAAGGGGGAGAGGAGGGCAAGAAGCTGAGGAGCTGACTCAGGAGCCATCAGCAGTGGATCCATGCCCAGAGCCAGAGATGTTGCCATATTCCCGCTGGGACGAGGAAGACCTGACACCGTCTGCTGAAGAAGATTTCAGCCTAAAATCAGGATACGGCTTTATAGTTGTACCTGGTATGAAGGAGGGCATTTTTGTCAATAGAAGAGATGTGAGAGCTCATTTGCCCAGAGGACATCCTGGAAGAAACCTGAGAATGGGAGACACAGTGCAGTTTACCATGCATCAAGGTGAAAGAGGCTGGTACGCGCTAGATGTAGTACCATGTCCCAAAGAAGATAAAGAAAGAAAAGAGAAAGAACCTACTGATGAGACAACCACAGATGAAGAAAGAGGTCAAGGAAGCAACAGGTGCCGCAGCCCTACAGGCCCAAGCCCTGGTGAGGAGGAGTCTGCATAAAGTTCATGTAAAGTAAAGCAAGTTACCAGTTTGAAAGTTTGCAACGTTTACAAGTTTAAGAATGTGCCCACATAAACTGATGTGAGAAATGAACCTTAAGGCTATGAACTGGCTATAGCCACAAACTCTCGCAGTGTAAATAGTTACACCAGAGGGCACCACCACCACCAGAGTCAGCCTGTTTAGGGGCTTGGCTCGTCTGCAACCAGGGAGCACGTCCGTATATAGGGCCTTGGCTTACCTGCAACCAGAGAGCATGCCTGTTTATGGGGCTTGGCTCTCCACCACAAAGAGGGTACCTGGTCAGCACCAACTGTGGAGGCCGCCTCTACATCCTGCCAGAAGAGGCTGAAGGCGCGACTCCACCAGGCCAGGTATACCCTGAAACTACCAGACCAGGAAAGCCGCCTCAACATCCTGCCAGAAGTGGCTGAAGGCGCGGCCAACGTGAGAGGGTCTGGGTGGTTAACGGACTTGTGGGTGGAGGGTGGTGATGTATGATAGCTGGTGGTCTTAAAATGTTTTACCATGTTTTAATGTTTTATGCATTTTTAAAATGTTGTCTTGCAGCCCGAGGACGTGCTGGTGATAACTAAGGGGGAATGTGGCGCCCCTGACCTGGTCAGGCACCACTGAGTACTGCACCCATGCTGGGGACAGTACAATACAGGTAATCCAGAAGGCTGACCGGGGTGTGGTACACAGGCGCATAGTGATCAGGTCTCACACATGTACCCATGAGAGGACCCCTGGGGATCCCAGGAGGGGGAAAAGCCTTCACCTTCACTGGAATAGTGGAGGGGGCCAAAAGCCTCCATCTCCTCTCAAGGGGTGTGGTAAGAGAATCTGGTTGCTAGGTGGCGTAGGCAGGCACAAAAGGGAAAAGAGAAGGAGGAGTAAACAGTCTAGAGTCTGCAGCAGAGTGTGGAGGAGTGAGGAGCATGGAAGTGAAGCTCAGACAGGAGCAGCAGTGAAGGTCCCAGATGTGAGCCGGTTCAGGGCAGAGTCCAGGGAGCTCCGAGGAGAGCTGACCCCTTCCCCTGGGCTGCTGTAGTCTGACAGCGTCCGCGCAGTGGCTACCGACGGGGGAGAACGGTCAACTAGGAGGGCTACCCGAAACCCATCTCCAGCTAGAGAGAGAGCACAGAGTGGGAAGTAAGGAGACTGCTAGGGAGTACCAGGCCCAAACGGGCGGCAGATCCCGAAGCGGAGATAGATCCAGCTTTCTTTTGCTAAACCTGCCGGTGTGGGGCTCTCAAAGCCCACGCCACAACACCACAAAAGCCGCAGCCACGTAGCCACAGTTAGGGCCCATAGCTCACAGGAGGCAAGAAGCTGGAGTGATCTGGCCCAGGCAACAAGCACACGGCAAACGAAGGGGAGTGAGGCTTCAGCAACTTCCCTGGGTGACCCCCATAGGGACTCAAAGTCGGGGTCACTCCAAACCACCAAGGGCTAAGGAAGGCGAGTTAGTAGTCACCCTCACAAGTCAACCTGAAGGACACCTGGTTCCCGCCTGGTTCATCCCAGCTACGCCCGGGTTACTCACCCTGCCACCTGAAGTGAGTAAAAACCCTGAAAGACATTCTGCCTGTGTGGAGTTATTCTGCGCCTTGTGGTACTACGCACCTACACAGGGCCCTGGGGCTTGCCTCGCTCTCAGGGGGCTATTCCAACTAACTGCACTCACCATCAGCCCCAGGCGTCCCTCAACCTGCAGTGGCGGTCCCCCACTGACCGCAATACTGAGAGTGGCGTCACGACAAGAAGATCTCCTACCTGTGACAAGATCCAGCCGAGTGGAGTCCCTGAAGGTAATGCACCGACACAACACCTCTGGGGCTTCACATATTTCTAAAGATCCCATATGATATGCAAATGAGCGCAGTGACTAGTCGCAAGGGCATTACTTCCCTTGGCTAGTCGGCCCCCTTAACATGTAAGTACGCCCCTGCAGGCGTGCTAACATGCTTATGAATGCGCAGAGTCAGAGGATGGTCACGCTCACATCTCTGCTACCATCACTTCCAACGCCTGACTTCGGCTCAGAGCGCATGATCCCAGACTTTTGGTTATCTAGAAGTATTTTATTTTTTTTTCTTATGGGCCTAAGAACATACAGGCAGGTAGCTGCTAACTACCTGCATGTTGTACCCAGAACCGATCTCTGCCAGTTCAGAGCAGCAATTTTGCAATTTCCAGTAACGTCATGTCAATTGCTCTGCTCTGTTGACAGGGCATGACTACCGATATCATGCTGATTGTCAGCCAGATTCCTGGTGCATAGCTCCGGGGAGCTGGCTGTCAATCAGTGCAGCATTGGTGGTCATGCCTTGTTGACGGAGCAGCCCAAAAGAGAAAGAGCTGCTCAATGCACATGGAGCAGCAAAATTGCCAGTAGGAGTGATCATTCTGAGCCAGCAGCAGGCACAACAGGAAGATAGTTAGCAATTAAGGCCCCGTCACACACAGAGAGAAATCTTTGGCAGATCCATGGTTGCAGTGAAATCATGGACATATTGTTCCATTTGTACTCAGCCACAAACCTGGCACTGATTGTCCACAATTTCACTGCAACCACAGATCTGCCAAAGATTTATCTCTGGTTGTGACAGGGCCTTTAGTCCCAGATAACCGCTTTAAATGCAAGGCTAGCCTGTCTGCTTTAATCCCACATACCAGATTCTGTACCACAAGTTGGTGCAAAAGTAAATGCTGGCTATATCAAAAGGTATCCGAACAGACAGATTATCACAACTTGTTGAATATGGGGCTGAGAAGTTCCTAGAGTACCTAAACTGACCCCTGTTCACAGCCTAATGCTCTTACTATGGGAGCGAGCAGGCAGAATAGGACCATGGGACAAGGTGGCCTGGTAGGATGTTTGACATTCTCTTTTAAATCATGTGGAAAGCTAAACATGTGTCACTTACCTGGGAGAGAAGCAGAAGTAGGAATAAGGCTTCCCTGGGAAACTTTGGGCCCTGGCATTCTTGTGGATGTTACTTAGCTATGTAACGTAATTACATAAACCTAAACAATGCTTCTCACTTGAATGCTTCATGGCAACAGTGATCCCTCAAACCAATTACAATCTCTTTTAATAAGATAATTTGCCCTGTTACGCCTTAAGCTGGGTTCACACATAGCGACAGCGACAACGACGTCGCTGTTACAACACCATTTTCTGTGACGCAACAGCGACCTTGTAAGTCGCTGTTATGATCGCTGCTTAACTGTCAAACACAGCAGAAGCAGCAGCGATCATAACGACACGCGTCGCTGTGCTACATGTGCAGGGAGCCGCACACACTGCTTAGCGCTGGCTCCCTGCTCTCCTAGCTACAGTACACATCGGGTTAATTACTTGATGTGTACTGCAGCTACATGTGCAGAGAGCAGGGAGCCGGCACTGGCAGCGAGAGCGGCGGACGCTGGTAACGAAGGTAAATATCGGGTAACCAGGGAAAGGTCTTCCCTTGGTTACCCGATGTTTACCCTGGTTACAGCTTACCGCAGCTGCCAGAATACGGCTCCTGCTCCCTGCTCGCTTCATTTCGTCGCTCTATTGCTGTCACACACAGCGATGTGTGCGTCACAGCGGGAGAGCGATGACCAAAAAATGAAGCTGGACATTCAGCAACGACCGGTGCAGGGGCCAGCTCGTTGCTGGATGTCAAACACAGCGACAGCAACGGGACGTCGCTGCTACGTCACAGAAAATGGTGACGTAGCAGCGACGTCGTTGTCGTCGTCGCTGTGTGTGACACCACCTTTAACACATAGCAGAGATAATTGGTTTGCACTCAGATAGGATAGGAGGTGCTGGAAAAATGGCGTATTCTACTAAAATATAATAGAGTTAGTATTCACCGCACTCTCAAGGTTACTTTTGAATTGCATTTTTACTATGAAGCAAATATAGTAGAGCGTAGTCAGGTGTGAAATTACATGCAGGGCTGCCACCAGGATTATCAAGGCCCCATACCGGCAAAATTTTCAAGCCCCCTTGAGACTCCACCCCAGCTCTGCCTCTACCCCTAAAATCTTCCACAGTATCACTGCCTTCAGCACTACATCCTCACCAATCATACATTAAACAGTTCCCATTAAACACCCATCTGCTAGTTGAAAATATTATTTAAATAATATAAATATATGTTTATTATAGAGACTGCACATATATGTATATATATACAGTATATACACATATACACACAGTCATGGTTGAAAGGGTTAGCACCCTTAAGGGGGCTTTACACGCTATGATATCGTTAATGTTTGATCGTCGGGGTCACATTGTTAGTGACGCACATCCGGCGTCATTAACAATATCGCAGCGTGTAACACTTACCAGCGACCTTAAGGCTACTTTACACGCTGCGATATCGGTCCCGATATCGCTAGCATGGGTACCCGCCCCCATCTGTTGTGCGACATGGCCAAATCGCTGCCCGTGCCGCACAACATCGCGCCGACCCGTCACACATAATTACCTGCCCGGCGACGTCGCTGTGACCGGCGAACTGCCTCCTTTCTAAGGGGGCGGTCCGTGCGACGTCACAGCGACGTCACTGAGCGGCCGCCCAATAGAAGCGGAGGGGCGGAGATGAGTGGCCGGAACATCCCGCCCACCTCCTTCCTTCCTCATAGCGGCCGGGAGGCAGATAAGAAGAGGTTCCTTGTTCCTGCGGCGTCACACATACCGATGTGTGCTGCCGCAGGAGCGATGAACTGCATCATTACTGCTGCAGTAACGATAATTGAGAATTGACCTTCATGTCACCGATGAGCGATTTTGCACGTTTTTGCAACGATGCAAAATCGCTCATCGGTGTCACACGCAGCAACATCGCTAATGCGGCCGGATGTGCGTCACAAATTCCGTGGTGACCCCAACGACTCCGCATTAGCGATGTCGCAGCGTGTAAAGCCCCCTTTAGGCGACCTCAAAAATGGTGAAAATCGTTCACCATGGAGAGGTCGTCCCAAACTCAAAAATCGGTAAGGGTTGTTTAGCGTTGTGATTCATCGCTTATGCGGCAGCACACATCGCTATGTGTGACACCGCATGAGTGAGGAACGTATCCTTACCTGCCGCCGGCCCCAATGCGGAAGGAAGAGGTGGGCGGGATGTTTACATCACGCTCGGCTCCGCCCCTCCGCTTTGATTGGCCGGCCGCTGTGTGACGTTGCGGTGACGTCGCTGTGATGCCGAACGTCCCTCCCCCTTGGAGGAGGGATTGTTCGGCAGTCACAGCGACGACGCCGACCAGGTAAGTATGTGTGACGCTGCGTAGCGATAATGTTCGCCACGGCAGCGATCACAAACAATCGCATGCACGACGGGGGTGGGTACTTACACGGTCGCTATCGCTACAAATTGCTAGCGATATCGCTACCGTGTAAAGCCCCCTTTAAAGCCCAATCACACACAACGACTTACCAGCGATCCCGAAAACGATGCGACCTGATAGGGATCGCAGGTAAGTCGCTGGGAGGTCGCAGGTGAGATGTCACACAGCCAGATCTTACCAGCGATGCAGGAACAATACAGGTCGCAGTAGCGACCTGTATAACGATCTCAGCAGTCACTGTGACCCTGTCACACAGTGTCAAACACAACGATGTGTCCTGCCCAGCAGGACATCGCCTTTGAAGAAAATGGCCTGGACCATTCTGCAATGACTAGAAATCTCACGGCAGGGGCCTGATCGCTGGTAGGTGTCACACTTAACAAGATCGCTAACGGGATCTCTACTGCGTCACGGAAACCGTGACTCAGCTGCGATCTCGCTAGCGATCTCGTTATGTGTGACGGTACCTTTAAAGTTGTTCCAGAAGTTAAGTATTTACCTCAGAAAATTAATAATAATAAATCTCCACACCACCATTCTCCATAACACATCCTCTACACCGCCCCGCTCCATAATATCTCTCCCACACTGCCTATATGTATGGCGGGATCATCAATGTTTGAAAATCGAGAGCGGTCCTGTGACGTTTATCTCCAAGGGTACTTATACCGGCTCATCCCTTATCAGAACAGATTATTTGTGTCATTACTTGATGTCCTGAGGAAGATCAAAGTGCACCTGTGCAGGACCTCACTGTCGGCTAGTGCAGATGACGTAGAACGCAACAACCACACTAGCTTCAGAAGGAGAACAAAGATGGCCGAAAGAGGAGGCGCAGGACCCGGAGAACAGAGACGCCCACCCGACCAGTCTGCTCCGCACCAATCATTAGGTAAGTATTATGAACATCTGGTGACAGGTTCCCTTTAAAGATATGAGCTCTGGATGTCGAAAGTCATCATGGTGTCTTAACCAACTGGAGAAGAAAGATATGAGAACAACTCCAGTCAGACATGATATCACCTATAAGGTACCTCAGTGTTAATGTTTACTTGTGATACTGCCAGAGTCTAATCAGTATTGTGGTTCCTGCATTGTCAGCAGTATGATGATGGCTGGTACCAACTCCCAGATTTTCTTTACTATTGTTAAGGACATACTGGGAGTTGTAGGTTCATTTGATGCCTATGTGACATGCCCGCACCAGGGCCTGGGGTGACACGTTACCGGGCAATGATTCTGCTTCTGGGGTGCAGCGGTGGCGAGGTCTGGTTCCGTGACTCCGGTGGTGTTGTTTAGTAAATAGGAAGGGGATGATGACAGTTTATTCGTGATGCCACCTGTGCTATGCGGCAAGTTAGGTGCCGCCGCTGCGGGATGGGGACCTCTGGGCCAGATGGTGATGCAGCTTAGATGGTGCAGCTCTCCACAGGCAAAGCTAGGCCCCAGGGCGGATGGGGGTATTAGTTTCTGATGGCGGGGATGCAAGGCTGGAGGCGGAGGCAAATAATGGAGCGGCACAGGGATGTAGTCTCAAAGTTTTTACTCACTGTAGCAGGTTCCAAAGTAACATGTCATGCTAGTGACCACCTTTGGAGTGCTGGGTTTCACTGTGATGGGCTCCAGCCGATCCCGGGTAGTTCGGAGGTCGAGTCCGGTGTACTTTTCTTATGTATACCTCCCCTGGTCATCTTCCTGCACTTGCTTCTCCCTCCTGCTTTGCGCCCTCACTCACTGAACCCTGTGCCGATGTCCACGGACCCTTTTGGGTAGCGTGAAGCTCTATCCCTTGGTCCTTTAGGGTCACCTTCCAGCGAATTCGTGTGTGGAATGGGCTTCGGTGCTTGCAGTCACATCAGCCACTGGTTTTACTAGTGGAGTACGTAGGTTGTTCTCCTCTAACCTAGGGACCAGTCCCCGATTTGCGACCTAGTCCTTCCACCCAAAGGTTAGATGTGGAACAAGGCCATGGGAGTATGTTGCACTTCCCCGTGGTCTCTAGGATCCCTTCTGTCTTGCACTTGGGTCGAGCAGTGCCAGTTCGAGACCACAGGTCTTTGCTCCTTCACACTCCACTGACACTACTGTGTGTTCCCACTCTGAAGACTCCACCCCCCAGCATGGCTTCGGGTATAATACGCCCTTGCCATGTCTCATGAGGTGTTGCTGAGTGAGGGTGTTGTGTTTTGCGTGAACCAGTGGTGACCTCCTCCTTACCCAGAATGGAATACCACACCTCTGGGGGAGGTGCAGTACCTCTGTGGCAACTGAAACCTCACGGGCGCCACATATGTATATTGAGGGGTCTTACCTGACATTGCAGTTGATTGCTGTACTAAATTTGGTGCTGTATATTTAAACTGATGAGCAAAAGGGAAACAATGTTTTGAACTTTGGACTTTCAGGTTACATATCTCACCATCCACTCAGTTTCGAACGTGAAACTACCATCATTTTATAGACATTCATCTTCGCTATTTCATACATAATTTGACTTGCAACTATTTAGCATATGATTAGTTATGGAAATTCTTGTCATGTCAAAGTTCAAAACATTGTTACCCCTTTGCTCAACAGTGTATGTTGGTGCTGGTGATGTAGTCATGTACTGATGGTGTTTCTGGCGCTGTGTTACTGTACTGACGATGTTTCTGGTGATGCATTCATGTACTGATGGTGGTGCTGTGTTCATGTACTGATGATGTTCTAGTGCTTTCTAATTGTACTTATAATGGTTATCGTGCTCTATTTATGTACTGTTGATTGTTCTGGTGATACATTTATGTGCTGACATTTGTTCTGATAATATTTTCATTAACTGATGGTGATTATGGTGATGCATTCATATACTCATTGTAGTTCTGGTATTGTAACTCATGAACTGATGGTGGTTCTAGTACAGTATTCCTTCATCGGATACAGTACTTTGTTCTATCTATAGCATAAGCAATCAGATAATCACAGGTTCAAGTCCCCTAAGGGAACTAAATAATGAATGAATATTGTAAAAGTATGTACCTGTAAAAGAAGACCTCCCAAACAATGACGAAATTGCATTTGCTTACTGCAAGTTTAAATTGCACTTTGAGGAGAGGTGGTATTTATAATTTGGCCTCAGGCAGCAGAAAAACTAGAATCAGGCCTGACAAGGACCCTTCTATTATAGAATCTGCATCTCTATAATGATTTACAGTTCTTTCATGAGGTCCCAATGTTGCAAGCATAATAATTTGGGAGTAACACACGCCTTAGTTGGATTTCACCAACAACTGATTTCCATCTTTTCATATATAATTTCTCTGGCCTCCTGACCAATGGATAATTTGCAGTGCTTTCTTGGTTCACTCACCCATCTGTACTGGTTTTTTTTTAGAAGTCCCACCACAAAAAAACAGAGTCATATATTAGTGTTCGGGCCTTTTTCACACCATGGTTTTGTGCTATTACTAAAAGAGTGGACCAGGAATTTTTCACTTCACTTTTTTCAAATGCCTTCATTTTGTGTAAAGCCAGCCCTGTCTATTCCACTTTCTATGTTTAGTTAATAATTTGGAATGTTCAATTTATAAAATATGAAACAATCAAATTACAGAGCAATATTTACTGATTTAAAGTCATTTTGTGATTTTAAAGGTCACATTCATATTGCTGTCTGTAATAATTATAGTATTACGGGAAATTGAATTTTACAAATAAATTAAAACTATATTAAAATTCACCCTGTTGCAACTAAAACCCACATGGAGTGGTGTATACAGTTAACTAATTTTGGTGTCAGGTGACAGAAAGTCACCAGTTAGTAGAAACTTTGTTGTATATTGATTTATGGACTTGGAAGACCTTGAACTTAATCTTTTCCATGAGATTTGTTTATTGAGTGGGGTGTGAAAAACCACAGATTTGTTTGTCTACTACAGGGTTTGCTGTCCATGGTACTGACTGGATGCTCTCTGATTTTCTTCACATTGTTATGGCTCAACTCCAGGGTTGGATCCAGTGACCTCTGGTTTTGATGTCGGTTTCCCTTTTTGTTGGACCACGCCCTGTATTGTCTTGGTCTATCTGCTGTTGCCTCGCTTTTCTGTTATTTCTATTTAGGTATGTTCACTTTCTCATTTTTGTTTGCCCTATCACATCTTAGGAGGGGCTATTTTAACTCACTATGCACATGATTTCAGTGCTCGCTATAGTCCAAGGTTGGTGGATGTTTGGAGTCCCAGCTCCTCAGTTTAGGGTAATCTTGCTGAATACTCACTTTTGCTGTTCCCTGCAGTTTGTTTTTGTATTTCCCTTTCCAGCATTCTTTTTCATTTGGGATTTGGAGATGTTCAATTTATTCCTTAAGTCTTTTTAGGTTTCTTTCATTTTCCTCCATCTTCCCTGAATGACTGTGTAAACACATCTTTAGCCCTGTGTCTAACCCTCTTCCTGTGTGCAGTTCTTTTATGTTTATTGATATTTTGTGTTACACTTGGTTTAAAGTTTAAGGCGCAGTTAAGGACACTCAGGGTCAGCTGATGTTGGGGGGGTGTCATTGCGTAACTTTAAGGTGCCAACCTCTGCGGTAAAGCATTGCCAAAATAGGATCAGGATTAGGGTGCTCAGTCTGTATAGGGACAGGGGTTACATCTCCCCTGGTTTGTTCAACCCCGTATGAGTGGAAGGGTTCAGTCGTAACACTTATGTTACTAATGGATAATTGTATACAATGTAAAGAAACCAAAATTAGTCAGCTCTAATATCATCACCTAAAACTCCAATTTGTAAAGTATCCAGGGTTTTAGATTAAAAATGTCTTCATTCAGTCATCAAATAACAATATAACTATCAGAAAATAGTTTACAAACACAATTCTAACATGTTTCTTATGCGCAGTGTTTCCTTAGCATTGGTCTGTGTGCTTTAGACAGTAAAGCGGGCTTTAGACGCTACGATATATCTTACTATATGTCGTCGGGGTCACATCGTAAGTGACGCACATCCGGTGCCGTTTGACATATTGTAGCGTGTGACAGCTACGAGCGAGTGTGAACAAGCAAAAATACTCACCTTATCGTTGCTCATTGACACGTCGCTTATTTTCAAAATATCGAACGTCCTTCTGCGCGTCAGTTGTTCATTGTTCCCAAGGCAGCACACATCGCTCCGTGTGACACCCCGGGAACGATGAACTGCAGCTTACCTGTGGCCGCCGGCAATGCGGAAGGAAGGAGGTGGGCGGGATGTTACGTCCCGCTCATCTCTGCCCCTCCGCATCTATTGGCCAGTGGCTGTGTGACGTCGCTGTGACGCCAAACGGCCTTCTTCCTTTAGGAAGAGGATGTTCACCGCCCCCATCGAGGTCGTTCAGGAGGTAAGTATGTGTGACGGGGGTTACTGACTTTGTGCGACACGGGCAACAAATTGCCCGTGCCGCACAAACGATGGGGGCGGGTGCGATCGCTCATGTGATCGCACATGAAATCGACGCGTGTAAGCAGCCTTTAGAAGGAATTTATCATAAATAACACTAAGCAATCAGAAATGGTCTTTCTTGGGACAAAGCATTCTGGACCTGTGAGGTAGAAATCATATTAACCATTCCAATGTCCAATGAGATGCAATGCTGAGACTATGGTCACAAACCCACAAGAGATATGACAATGAGTTAATAACATGTATTACTGCAAATGAAGGATTAAATGAACTGTTCACCTTTCGGGACTTTTTTTGCAATTGAGTTTTAACACAAATTTTGCACAGTTTTGCTTTCACAGGATATTTGTTTCCTGCACATTTAACTTTAATGTCAGATAAGAGAGATACAGACTCCTCATTATAGCCATCTGATTGAAAGATAATTGGTTCACTAATTCTGCAGCCACCAATAAACAATAACACAGAAGATATAGAAGGCAAATGGTAATTTTTTTTTTAAAGTAAACCCAATTGCTAAAATGATATTTAGCTGAAAATACAAGCATCTAAGTAAAAGAATTGCTCCAAAAGAAGTACAACCCCTTTAATACAACAATAGCAAATAAATAGTAGTTACCAAAATAAAACACACTGGTTGAGCAATAACAGTGAATTGCCGTAAAAGCATATATACAATCATGCAACTTGTTTCCTCATAATACATCAATACTGTTGCTAATATTATTGATGACACACAAATTTATATCATGTCATTGCCAATATGAATGATGATAAAGCAATTAGTTATATTACAGTGGTGTGAATAAATTGTTTGCCTTTTCCTGATTTCTTATTCTTTTTCATGTTTGTCACACTTAAATGTTTCAGATCACCAAGCAAATGTAAATATTAGACAAAGATAACACAAGTAAACACTAAATGCAGTTTATGAATGAAGGTCTTATTATTGAGGGAAAAAGAAATCCAAATCTACAGGGCCCTGTGTGAAACAGTGATTGCCCTCTAAACCTAATAACTGGTTGAGCCACCTGTAGTAGCCACAACTGCAATTGAGCGATTGCGATAACTGGCAATGAGTCTTTTACAACGCTCTTGAGGAGTTTTGACCCACTTATCTTTGCAGAATTGGTGTAATTCAGCCACATTAGAGGGTTTCGGAGCATGAACTGCCTTTTTAAGGTCATGCCATAGCATCTCAATCGGAATAAGGTCAGAACTTTGACTAGGCAACTCCAAAATCTCAATTTTGTTTTTCTTAAGCAAAGCAGTGGTAAACTTGCTGATGTGCTTTGGATCGTAGTCTTGCTGCATAACCCAAGTATGTTTCAGCTGGATGTCACGAACAGATGGCCGGACATTCTCCTTCAGGATTTTTGGTAGACAGCAGAATTCATGACTCGATTTACCACAGCAAGTAATCCAGGTCCTGAAGCAGCAAACAGCCCAAAACCATCACACTACCACCACCATATTTTACTGTTAGTATGATGTACGTTTTCTGAAATGCTGTGTTACCTCTGTGCCAGATGTAACGAGACCTTGCAAAAAGTTCAACTTTTGTCTCATCAGTGATCAGTCTACAGAGTATTCTCCCAAAAGTCTTGGGGATCATCAAGATGTTTTCTGGCAAAACTTAGATGTTATGTTCTTTTTGCTCAGCAGTGGTTTTCATCTTTAAACTGCCATGCAGGCCATTTTTGCTCAGTCTCTTTCTTATGGTGGAATCCCTACACTGACCTTACCTCAAGCAAATGAGGTCTACAGTTCTTTGGATATTGTTGTGAGGTCTTTAAGACCTCTTTGATAAGTTGACTGATGAAAACTCGCTCTATCAGTCAGCGTAGGAATCAATTATTAACAATTTACAATTTGCCATTGGCAACTAGAACCCTAAACTAAAGACTGATCCATTAATACATAACTTTTAATTAATTATATTAAAATATTTAGGACATACAATTTAAAAACGCAGGGCGCTGTGACCTATCTCAGATCATATAGGTAATCATCCTAGCCATAGTGATCTCCCTATTTAGACTTGTTGATCAAATGTCTATGGTGTAACCTATACGTTTTACCTATAGTTTATGACCACAGCGTTTGCTTATTAAAATATAAGCAAATCATCATTGTATTAGCCTCAGTCCCCTGATGACGCCTGTGCGGCGAAACATGTCAGGGAGGCTACTGTCTGTTATATTTTAATAAGCAAACACTGTGGTCATAAACTATAGGGAAAACGTATAGGCTACGCCATAGACATTTGATCAACAAGTCTAAATTGGGAGATCCCTATGGCTAGGATGATTACCTATATGGTCTGAGATAGGTCACAGCGCCTTGCGTTTTTAAATTGTATGTGCTAAATATTTTAAAATAATTAATTAAAAGTTATATATTAATATATCAGTCTTTAGTTTAGGGTTCTAGTTGCCAATGGAAAATTGTAAACTCTTTGATTAGTTGTCCCTGTGCTCTTGGGGGTCATTTTGGTCAGCCTGCCACTCCTGGAAAGGTTCACCATTGTTACATGTTTTTGCCATTTGGGGATAATGGCTCTCACTGTGGTTCGCTGGAGTCCCAAAGCATTAGAACTGGCTGTTGTGAATGTCAGTTATGCTTTTGCTGCTGTGAGGCTCCCTCTTGTGGCCAGGAATGGTTTGGACAGAGACCAGGTGTGCTGGAGCAATGGGCGTTTCCATTGCTAACTCTCTGCCTATTTAAACCTTGGTCTGCTGGCAGCCTTAGCCGGTTCTCATTTGTTCTTTAGTTACCAGCCTTCTCATCTTGCTCCAGACCACATCTACCCCAGATAAGTGCTTGGTTCTTTCTTATGTTGTTTTGTTCTTTTGTTCTTATCTGGGTTTGTCATTTGCTGTGGTTATTGTCAGTTTATCTGCATGCAGGAATCTTCCCTCTCTGTTGCTTAGCTGGGAAGCTCCCTGCAGCTATGTTTGGAGTTTTGCTCCTATAAGTCCATGTGTTTGTTGCTTCTTGAATCTGTAATTGTTCCTGTTTTCTGTTCATTGGTTTGACAAGAGTACCTGATATAGGACGGAGCTCAGATCGTGCTATCTGAGGACTTTTTGTACTATCAGGTATTTGGATTTTTGTAGGGTTTTTCTCTGGCCACCATCAGCCCCTTTCCTATCCTTTCCTATTTAGTCAATGGGGCCTCACCTTTGCTAATCCTATCATCCATCTGTGTATTGTGTTTTCCTATATCACCGTAGTCTTTGAATGTGGTGGACTTGCTATACCTTTTGCAGTCTATTTCTGAGGCAGAGAGTTATTCATCTTTCCTTCCGTTAGGATAGCTAGTTCTCCGGCTGGGTTTGCAGTGCATAGGATGTTAGTTCACCCCTCAGCTACTTCTAGTGTTGATGGTTAGTAAGGGGATGGCGGCCAGATTAGTTGCCAATGCTCTTGTCACCTTTTTTGCCAATGATCTATTGTGATCTTCCATGGTTCCGGATCATAACAGTAGAACCGGCCTAAAATTTAAAGGGTACTCTTAAGAAGGAAAAAAAAAAGTCTGCTTTTTTTTTTTTTTGAGTATTTTTTCCTCTTTTTCTCTGGGTGATCTGGAGTATGAGGTTGACAAAATTCTGGATTCCTTTCGCTGTAGACGGAAGCTTCAGTACCTTGAGAAATGGAAGGGTTATGGACAGGAGGATAACTCTTGGGTTGTGGCTTCTGACATTCATGTGGACAGGTTGGTTCGCGTCTTCCATCATGCTCATCCTGAGCGACCCAATGGTGTTGGTGAGGGTTCGGTGACCCCTCCTCAAGGGGGGGTACTGTTGTGAATGTCAGTTATGGTTTTGCTGCTGTGAGGCTCCCTCTTGTGGCCAGGCATGGTTTGGACAGAGACCAGGTGTTCTGGAGCAATGGGCGTTTCCATTGCTAACTCTCTGCCTATTTAAACCTTGGTCTGCTAGCAGTCTGAGCCGGTTCTCATTTGTTCTTTAGTTACCAGCCTTCTCATCTTGCTCCAGACCACATCTACCCCAGATAAGTGCTTGGTTCTTTCTTATGTTGTTTAGTTCTTTTGTTCTTATCTGGGGTTGTCATTTGCTGTGGTTATTGTCAGTTTATTTGCATGCAGGAATCTTCCCTCTCTGTTGCTTAGCTGGAAAGCTCCCTGCAGCTATGTTTGGAGTTTTGCTCCTATAAGTCCATGTGTTTGTTGCTTCTTGAATCTGTAATTGTTCCTGTTTTCTGTTCATTGGTTTGACAAGAGCACCTGATATAGGACGGAGCTCAGATCGTGCGATCTGAGGACTTTTTGTACTATCAGGTATTTGGATTTTTGTAGGGTTTTTCTCTGGCCACCATCAGCCCCTTTCCTTTCCTTTCCTATTTAGTCAATGGGGCCTCACTTTTGCTAATCCTATCATCCATCTGTGTATTGTGTTTTCCTATATCACCATCATTTTAGAATGTGGGGGGCTTGCTATACCTTTTGCGGTCTATTTCTGAGGCAGAGAGTTATTCATCTTTCCTTCCTTTAGGATAGCTAGTTCTCTGGCTGGGTTCGCGGTGCATAGGATGTTAGTTCACCCCTCAGCTACTTCTAGTGTTGATGGTTAGGAAGGGGATGGCGGCCAGATTAGTTGTCTTTGTCTACTATTTATATTTGTTTGGGGATCTGAAACATGTAAGTGTAACAAACATGCAAAAGAATAAGAAATCAGGAAGGCGGCAAACACTTTCGCACCACTGTATGTCAGTGATGTTGTCGATAGGAGCAATTGTATATCCATCAGTTAATGCCTGGAACATAAATGATTGGTTGGACAACAATTGTCTTCCCACATCTAATATATAAAGCTGAATGTATGTATATGTGTGTATGTCCGCTAAAAGAATCAACACCGTCGCATTTACAATCACAAAATTTTGCACAAACGCCCCATGTGACTCAGGGAACATCATAGACTATGTTTTGACAGGAAAATTTAACCCCGTGCTTTACAATTACTCTCAAAAAACTTGCCTCCATTAAAGTGAATGGAGCTGCGCGCTACAGGCTATTAGTTGCAGCTGTGATTGGTTGCTATAGGAACAAAGGAAATTGTTAGTATAAGAAGCTTATGTGTGAGGTAATAAGATGTCAGTGGGGAGACGGATAGAGACAGAGAGACAGACTGAGAGACAGACAGACAGGGAAAGAAACAGAGACAAACAGAGACAGATAGGAAAAAAAAAGCCAGACAGAAAGAGACAGACAGAAAGACACACGGGGAAAGAGACAGAGACAGACAGATAGAGGCAGACAGGGAAAGAGACAAACAGACAGAGATAGACAGGGAAAAAGCCAGACAGACAGAGACAGACAAAGAAACAGACAGATAAAGGCAGATAGGGAAAGAGACAGAGACAGACAGACAGGGGAAAAAGGCAGACAGACGGGGAAAGAGACAGACAGGGAAAGAGATAGACAGGGAAAGAGACAGAGACAAACAAACAGGGGGAAAAGGCAGACAGAGGAAAAAGGCAGACAGACAGGGGAAAAAGGCAGACAGACAGGGGAAAGAGGCAGACAGGGGAACGAGAGAGACAGGAAAAGAGACAGACAGAGAAAGAGACAGACAGGGAAAGAGACAGGCAGAGAGAGACAGGCAGAGACAGACAAAGAGACAGACACGGAAAGAGACAGATGGGAAATGAGACAGACCTGGAATGAGTCAGACCTAGAAAAAGACAGACAGGGAATGAGACAGACGGGGAACGAGACAGACGGGAACGAGACAGACAGGGAAAGAGACAGACAGAGAAAGAGACAGACAGAGAAAGAGACAGACGGGGAAAGAGACAGATAGGGAAAGAGACAGACAGGGAATGAGACAGATGGGGAATGAGACAGGTAGGGAAATAGACTGATAGACACAGAGATAGAGAGAGAGACAGACAAAGAGACAGACAGTAAGATAGACAGACAGAGAGATAGACACAGACAGACATGGATAGAGACAGACACACATGAATAGAGACAGAGGACACACATGAATAGAGACAGACAGACAGAGACAAATTCATAGAGACTGACACACAGAGACACACACAGAGACAGACACAGAGAGACACACAAACAGACACAGAGACAGAGACAGACAGAGACAGAGAGAGACAGACACAGACAGATAGAGACAAACAGACAGACAGAGACAGAAAGACAGAGACGGACAGACAGAGACAGACAGAGACAAACAGACAGACTAGGACAGAGACAGAGAGACAGTTACTATCCCGTGCAACGCCCGGGTACTACAGCTAGTGTGTACATATTGGTCTACTGTGTATGTCTTATAAAATGTTATTACATAATTGATATAACAAGATGGTTTGGTAGTGTTGTGTAAATAAACATAACCTATTCGGAACTGCTATATTCAAAAGTTCCTGCTCTACCTTAGCACATAATCAGCTCTGCTAGATTAAAAAATGTAATCTCGGCTACAACCATGATTTCTTAATAACAGCAACATAATTTTCTTTCGATTGTTTTTCTTGATTTTGGTTTGTGTTGATTTGTTCCTTTTCTGATCGGACCTCCTGTAAAAAAATATTTAAAGCTCCACTCTGATGAATTTTCTTATTTGCCCATTTGATAGGGTTTATGTGTGTAAGTGTAATGATGGTAAGAACATACTCATTCGTCACCGTCTTCTCCCAGTCTCAAATCCTGGCTCACAGCCATAATATAACAGTTACTTCGGGATAGTGAGAGACAGGGGGCTCCTATGCTGTCCCTTATGCTACGGGACCCTAGGCTATCCATCACCTCTGGATTACTTCTAATGGTGGAGATGCCGGAGTCCCTTGCCTTTCTATACTCCTGAGAAGTATTACTCTACCATCCCGCTCCTGCCCCATAACTCCCTTGGGGGAGGGGGTTTTAAACAGATGAGGACAGATAAGGGGAAATCAAAACTTTGACATACTACACATACACAGGACTAGATAAAGAGAGACTAAAGATAAAAAGAAGAGCAGCAAAAAGCAACAAGGGTAAACTCCACAACTATACACAACAACAGGTATCACACCAGATAGTCTGGATCACTACACCTCCCCAGACCAACTATGATAAACTATAGCTGGCATAGGTTGAAGGATCCAGCCAATATATGTAGGAGTGGAGCAGATGTGATTGTCTCTCTCACAGCCGGTGATCAAAGGAGCCTAACAAGCAGACTATCAGAGATTAACTCCTGCTAGCCTGCCTCTAAATTAGCACTCAGCTAGACGTCTGAGTCTGTCTGCGTAGATCACAGACACCAGATGTGTTATCAGATGGAGTGTCAATCTGTAGTCTGAACAGAACCGGACGCCACCATGACAGTTGGCGAAGTTTGTGAAAATCTCTGTGTGACACATTGGTGTTCTGAACATGCTCAAACATAGAATGTTGTACAGCAGTAATAATTATTAAAATGCAAAGCAAAAAATAAACAATTATTAGTTTTCAAGGATCTTTATGTCTCAAAAGATTTGAAAGTAGTGTCTGGATTCTGTGAACATGTGTTATCTAGAGAAGAGCATTTTACAGAACATTCTCACAATATCTACAAAACATGATTTTCTAAAGCTGGTATATAGCTGGTATATAACAACTAGTATAACATATTGGCAAAATATAGATATTAGCAGTATTGATTATTTTATTTGTCAATGCCAAGGTGTGTAAGTGTGTGTATTTCTGTGTGTGGAGCTCATACTTGATATACTTGATATTGAATAAGTAGAGATAAAAGATATTTTGAAAAATGTTATTGCATTTTGTTCATAATTTGCATGTCACTAACTGTATAGCTCTGGTTATTTCCATCACTCCATGACTTTTCATTCTGGGTACTGTCATTTCAATGTAGAGAAGTTGATCCTACATTGTACAATAATTATAATTTGATAGTTTCCACATGTTGATAAATGTGTTATTGATTTAGCCTCTTCTTTTTCATATGGTCTACAACAGTTTGTGGAAATAACTAGAGTTCTGCTATTGCCCAGACCAGAGAAATGCTGCAAAGAGCAGCAATCACAGAGGAGGACCATCACAATTGGGTTGCTGCCCAGGCATCTTTTTATTGGAAAGTAGACTTCTTGCAAATCAAACTTAAAAGATGAAGGCAAAGACATACCAAACCACCGACATTTACATCTCACTTGTCTGTGTACATTCAATGTGACATTACAGTAGATGTGCTGGGAGTAATGTCCCTAAGGGTATAGCCCCAGTGTACATGAATATGTTCCATATCATACCTGCAGGTCAATGACATTACAGATGAACTCCTACACTGTCACCATCTGTGTGGAGAAACCTTTTACCTTTTGGTATTCCTGTAATCGTGTAAGTGACAAACTACATATTGATCCCATGTAAACATGGTTTCTTGCACGTTTTATTAACACAATAAATTGTCTTATGAGGATATTAATATTAATAGATACTAACTTGATTAGATTTTTTTGATTCGTCATTACATAGACCAATATAAGTATACTCTTTGGACATCATTAAAGAGGTTTGTACATTACTAGGACAACCCATTCTCAATTACAATAATCCATAATGTCTTGTAATATAAAAACAGCCTATACTCATCTTTGATGCCGTTCCGGCGACAGGCCTGCTGTGAAATTATGTCACGTGAGTCTTACCACCAGTCACCGGCCACTCCACTCTCACTACCATCAGTCAAAACTGAGATCTACAGAAAAACAGAGAATAGCAGCTGCTCTCACTTCTTCTAGTTGTCAGTTTAGTTGAAAGGAAGTGAGAGTCACCGTATTTTTTGTCAGATAAGATGCACCGGATTATAAGACGAACCTCAAATTTAGAGATTAAAAAGGTAAAAAAAAAGGGGGGGGTCCATCTCATACTCCTGTGGTGTCTTACCAGGGTGGCAGCGGGGATGGAGTGGGGTCACGGGAGGCAGGTGTGGTGCTGGCGTAGGGCGCTGCTGCGGGCGCTGCGATGGGGGGCTGTGCTGGCTGTGGTGGGGGCTGTGCTGGCTGCGGTGGGGGCTGTGCTACCTGTGGCGGGAGCTGTGCTGGCTGCAGGCGCTGGGCTGGCTGTGTGGAGCAGGGTGGTGTGACAGATGTCACAGATGCTCTGTTGGCGGTGCGGGCTTCAAAGAAATGGCACCTGGAGTCAGTGTGTGAGCAGATCGATCTCTCGGCTCAATGACAAGCCGAGATCCCATCGGCACACTTGCCACTTCTGGATCAATGGGCCAGAGGCGGCGCATGCGCTTGTCAATGAGCCGAGAGCTCAATTCGCACACGCGCCGACTCCGGGCGCAATTATTTGAAGTCCGCACCATCGACAGGGCATCTCACCTGCCGCACCGCTCTGCTCCACACAGCCCCCACCACAGCCAGCACAGTCCTCACCATAGACAGCACAGCCCTCACCGCAGCCAGCACAGTGCCCATCTCCACCTCCTGGTAAGCTACATTCGCATTATAAGACACACCCCTTATTTTCCTTCCAAATGTTTGGGAGGAAAAGTGCGTCTTATAATCCAAAAATAGCACCCACTGATTGGCTGCAGTGTTCACAAGGGTTCACTGGAATGGTGCTGACATTGGAAGTGTGTATTGTTTGTTTTTATTCTAGGTGGGGGAAAATTGCGATTGAGAGGGGCTTGTACAAGTAGTGGACAACTCCTTTAAATACAAAGATCTGAGAACCCTATTACAATATAGTATTTTTACATAATAGATAAGTAAAGAGAGTTACACTTACTAGTAATAAAAAATGTGGCAGACACCATTTAAGGTAACTAAGGGGCTTATGAAATGCTGTTTTTTGTTTTATTGAGCTCATTGTATAGAAGCAGGCAATAATCTACCACTGGTATGAATATAAAATGTACTGTATATTAAACAGCTTGCATTACACTCGTCCGTCATATAATTAAAACCAAGTAAACTTCAAATGAATAACATTTATTGTCTCATTACAAAGGCAGCTGTCAATTGTTGGATCAATGGAGTAGTTCTTTAGGTTGGTGTGTTGATAGCAGGTAGAAAAGTGGACAAGTGACTGGATCACAGCATTTTCAGAATGACAGATCTTATAGGATGTTCCTGATATACTGTGGCTAGTGGCCGAAGAAAGGACTAGGTGCAGACATACCAATGGTGCTAGCTGTGCATCTGCACAAAGGCCCAAAAGTTAAGGGGACCCACTTTTACCTCCGAAGCAGGTGGAATTATGCATTATGATGAGATTTTGGACTGCAGAGGGTCCGTTCTTGTACAAAAGGGCCCTCTTCTGCGTCCACTCATGGAAAGGACAACCTGTAAACCAGTGAGAAAGTCATGGGCACTTAAGAATTAATAAAACATGTGGAAGGATAGCCAGGATGGTACACCATGGAAAATCTAGTTTAGCAGAAATTGCTGAAAAACTTAGAGCACCTAGCCAGCGTTTTTTTTAATTTCATCACTGGAGTGGTGTCACTATATCGACACCGCTCAAGTCATCATCTGCTGGATGGCTGCTGGTTCCTTGGTTGAGCTGGAGATCACTTCTCAATACAAGTATATGAGACCCAGAATAAGGTTCTCATAGACTTTCTTTGAGAGCTTGTGACTAGAGATGAGTGAACCCAAGGTTCGGTGTTCGGTGTTTGTACCAAACACAGACTTTACAAAAAAAACAGAGTTCAGGTGCTGTATGTATGTAAACAACTCAAGTGAGCATCACTGTGCTTGGGTACAATTGGTGCTTAGCCCATTGCGTGCCACCTGCAGTGTTTGAATGGCTCGCACTGGGGGTAACAACAGTGGGATTAGATGTAGAGTGCACCAAGCAAAAATAAAAAAATATAGAAAAACTCTGTTCACCCGCCCCTGGAAGTGATCTGCCTATGGCTGGCTGTATGTGGGCAGAGACCCGAGCTACTCAATTAGTAACTTCCATTGGTGTTTAGGTCAAGTCCAGGTCCAAACCGAATTGCATCTAAAGTCCGGTTGAATCAGCCAAACTGAACTTTCACGGGTCCGCTCATGTCTACTTGGCATCGTTATCTCTGAATTCTGGTCAGCCAGATTTTGTCGACACAAGATGGAAGAGCAGCCCCTGGAACTATTGAAGACAACGGCTGGTAAGTATATTACTATTGAGAAGGAACTTACATTTCTGACACCTACTCGGTGTTGAAAAAAAAAATAAAAACCGGAATGGTACTTTAAAGCTGGATATTATAACAAGATTTAGGAAAATGGTGAGTACAGCTTGCTGTGTATGGGACTGCAAAGTTTTTGACTGCTCAGAGTGCCTATGGTGCCCCTTGTCCGCTGTCAAAAGTGTCTACAATGGCCATGGAGCAACAGAAGTTTGCCTAGTCTGATATTTTTTTTTGCAGGATGTGATTGGCAGGTACACTACTTACCTGAGAAAGAGGTTGCAAAAGTATTCATTACAATACATATTACATAGTTCCCCTCAGTCTTTTATGCCAGTGGTATTACCTTATGGCAGTGGACTGTTTCAATAGGATAATGCAACACTGCAAAAATTGTTCAGTAATGGTTTGAGGAAAATGACAATGAGTTCAAGATGCTGGATTGGTGTCCAAATTCCACAGATCTCAATATAATTAGATATCTTGGAGACATGGTGGAAAAACCATATGGTCAATGAAGGCACCATCTAACAACTTTCCAGATTTGCTGTTAACATCATGTTTCCAGATACCACAGGATGCCTCCAAAGGTTTTGTAGAGTCCATGCAGTGAGCACTAATAATAATAATAATGTTATAGTTTTTCATTGTATATACACTAATATACATACTCAAACAATTTTCCCACGGATGAGAACAATGATCGTGCATCTGATCATCCAGGACTGCATCGTGGCTCTGTGGTCAGAGCTGTTGCCTTCAGTACTTGGTTTCAAATGTGAGAGCATCAGATGCGATATGCAAATGACACTCGGATCAGGCTCTGCTGCGACCATGGGCCGATTGTCATTCTACTGTGCTTAGAGTTTCTCACATGGGAGAATCAAATCACAGATGCGGAGAATATGGAGATGAATCTATCCATGTTCTCCATCGTCTGTCTCTGTGTATATCAGACTGCACTTGGATGACATCCGAGTGCCATCTGATGTTTTACACACTCCCCTAGACTTGTATAGGTGCGCTTGATACAAGATTTTTTCGCATTGCATTCGTCCGATTTAAACGCTAATCTGAGTGAACCCTTAAAGCAAAGTAGTATTATAAATGTACAGTACAGTCCAATGCTGTATAAAATAATACAATAATGTAGTAACTGTATTAATGGATACTTGATTTTCCAGTAAATTATGTAGCTGGTTCTTAACTTTGAAGTTCTGCACCTTATATCACAATTTTATAAAATATTATAAAGCTGCTGTATGTAGTTTCACAATGTCTGATTCTTGGTACTTGCTCTTGCCTCACATACTTCTTCCTGGTGTCAGCTTATTTGCACATACAAACCACAGCCATTTACAGCACAAGAACTTTTATATTGACACACTTCTTGGAACTTAATCTGATTGCATACATAAATTCTGAAGTATATATGACGCACATAGTGCTCATTTTTACAAATTATTTATTTTATTTACTTTCTTCACATACAAGTGCATCTCAATAAATTAGAATATCATCAAAAAGTTAATTTATTTCGGTAATTCAATACAAAAAGGGAAACACATATATTATATAGAGTCATTACACACAGAGATCTATTTCAAGTGTTTATTTCTCTTAATGTTGATGATTAAAGGGTACTTTACTTTATCGCTAACGATATATTGTCGGGGTCACGGTGTTCGTGACGCACATCCGGCGCCGTTAGCGATATCGTTGTGTGTGATTAAAAGGAGCGACGATCAACGATCGCAAAAACGTCAAAAATCGTTGATCGTTGACACGTCGCTCCTTCTCATAATATCGTTGGTGGTGCATGCCACTGGTTGTTCATCGTTCCAGCGGCATCACACATCGCTATGAGTAAGGAAGGAGGTGGGCGGCATGTTCCGGCCGGTCATCTCCACCCCTCCTCTGCTATTGGGCGGCCGCTTAGTGACGCCGCTGTGACGCCGAACGAACCGCCCCCTTAAAGGAGAGATTGTTTGGTGTCTCCAGCGACATTGCAAAGCAGGTATGTACGTGTGACGCTGCCATAGCGATATTGTTCGCTACGGCAGCGATCACCCCATGACGAAACAGCGACGTGGGTGGGTGATATCGCGCACGACATCGCTAGCTATCGCTAGCGATATCACAGCGTGTAAAGCACCCTTATGGCTTACCGCCAATGAAAACCCAAAAGTCATTATTTAAAAAAATTAAATAATTACAACAAAACACCTGCAAAGGCTTCCTAAGCGTTTAAATTATATAGTATTATATTTATACCCCAAACTGTACTGAAAAAAATGTGCAGAAAACAAGGTCTCATACAGCCAAGACAAAAATAACTTATGGCTTTGCAGAGAGGCAACAATCAAAAATTTTAGAGTCTTTTAAAACTGTGTCAGAGCTGTTCACTAAGGAGCTAAAAGTTACATTCTTAACTAAGCTATCCTTTGTAAAATGTCATGCCCACAAGGCTAATAAATGATTGTTTGGCAGTATTTCCTACAGTAAAAGTAAATTTGGGATTTGTCCTAGTAATTACTTAAAGGGTCATTCTGACCCCAGTCACCTCCCAATATGAAAGTGAGCAGAGACTAAATAACCCTTTAAAGCATTTCTAAAAGTGGGATTAATGTCATGCTTCATTTTAATCAATGAAAATGTATTTTTTTTTAGTATGAAAAAATAAATAATCCGAGACAGCATAAAGTACATAGCGACATTGTACTACTGAGCTAACACACAAAATAACACTCATCATTCCAAGGCTCCATGCTTCACATAGAAAGTAAATAAGTAATTCTAATGTGGTCTAAGTACAGCATGTATTAATATTTAGCCAACCAGGATGGATTAGGGAGCAAAGATTAACAGAGGATGTGCACAGGAGGTGTGAGGAAGTGTCAAAAAGAGACGTAGGTGAAAGGCTTGGGTCAGGTGTCAGGGCCAGTGCACACACAACACAGATTTTAGCTACATTATCAACTTTTTCAACTGGGTTCAGTCACCCCGCACTCATCCTGAACCACCATCTGAAAATTATTTAGAGGTTTTCTTATCATCGTAAATGGTAAAATTGCAAAGTGTTTGTGAAAAAAACCCCTGACAACTTAGGCCAGATGCACATCTGTGTGCAGAACCTACAAGTGCTTCTCAATAAATTAGAATATCCTCAAAGAGTTAATTTATTTCAGTAATTCAGTTCAAAGAGGGAAATATATTATATAGAGTCATTACACACAGAATGATCTATTTCAAGTGTTTATTTCTGTTAATGTTGATGATGATGATGGCTTACAGCCAATGAAAACCCAAAAGGCATTATCTCAGAAAATTAGAATATTATTTAAGACCAAAAAATGATTTTAAACTCAGAAATGTTGGCCTATTGAAAAATATGTACAGTAACTGAACTCAATAATTGGTCGGGGCTCCTTTTGCATGAATTACTGCATCAATGCGGAGTAGCATAGAGGTGATCAGTCTGTGCCACTGCTGAGGTGTTATGGAAGCCCAGGTTGCTTTGATAGCAGGCTTCAGCTTATCTGCATTGTTGGGTCTGGTGTTTCTCATCTTCCTCTTGACAATACCCCATAGATTCTCTATGAGATTTAGGTCAGGCGAGTTTGCTGGCCAGTCAAGAACAGTGATACTGTGGTTATTAAACAAGGTGTTAGTACATTAGGCAGCATGGACAAGTGTCAAGTCCTGCTAGAAAATGAAATTTCCATCTCCAAAAAGCTTGTTGGCAGATGGAAATATGAAGTGCTCTAAAAACTCCTTGTAGTTGACTTTGGTCTTGATAAAACACAGTGGACCTACACTAGCAGATGCCATGGCTCCCCAAACCTCACTGATTGTGGAAACTTCACACTAGACCTCAAGCAGCTTGGATTGTGGCCTATTCACTCTTCCTCTAGACTCTGGGACCTTGATTTCCAAATGAAATGCAAAATTTGCTTGCATCTGAAAACAACACCTTAGACCACTGAGCAACAGTCCAGTTCTTTTTGTCCTTGGCCAAGGTAAGAAGCTTCTGGCATTGTCTATTGGTCATGGGTGGCTTGACACAAGGAATGCGACAGTTATAGCCCATGTCCTGGATATGTCTGTGTGTGGTGGCTCTTGAAGCACTGACTCCAGCAGCAGTCCACTCCTTGTGAATCTCCCCAAAATTTTTGAATGGCCTTTTCTTAACAATCCTTTCAAGGCTGTGGTTATCCCGGTTGCTTGTGCACCTTTTTCTACCACACTTTTGCCTTACACTGAACTTTCCATTAATATGCTTGGATACAGCACTCTGTGAACAGCCAGTTTCTTTAGCAATGACCTTTTGTGGCTTACCCTCCTTGAGGAGTGTGTCAGTTACTTGACAATGACATCTATCAAGTCAACAGTCTTTCCCATGATTGTGTAGCCTACTGAACCAGGCTAAGGGACAATTTTAAATGCTTAGGAAGCCTTTGCAGGTGTTTTGTTGTTATTATTCTAATTTTCTGAGATAATGACTTTTGGGTTTTCATTGGCTGTAAGCCATAATCATCAACATTAACAGAAATAAACACTTGAAATAGATCAGTCACTCTGTTTGTAATGACTCTATATAATGTATGCATTTCCTTTTTATATCGAATCACTGAAATAAATTCACTTTTTGATGATATTCTAATTTATTGAGATGCATCTTTATATGAGGCTATCAACTTTGGGTCAGGAGACCCCCATCTTTTCTGCTCATCACGATCTGTACTTGGATCGCGAAACATGGACGTATGAATTTAGCTTTACTTCTTAGAAAAAATCTTCTCTGTTCTCAAGAAGGAATATTAATTCTATTGTGTGTATTTGTTACATAGGTTTCCAGCCACCACTGAAGTAGATCAGCAGCGCATGGTCTCCTGGGCAAGGGGTGAAGCGGTTACAAACTGTTTACAATAGAACTTGTAAGCGCTGCTCTAAAGCTTGAGCACCTTGATTGAGATTCTGCTCTGCACACACATTGCATAGCTGGTGGTCAGACAGTGGGAATAATGATAGCAGGCTCACTGTGTAGTGTGTAGTGACTGTAACAGCCCCCTGCACCGCCCCAATGGTGTAAGCAGCTCTTTCAGTAAAGAAAAATAGCATTTTTTAAATGTGATTTACCAGCAGATAACCACTATACCTGCAATCAAATAGCATTTTATTTTTGAAGTTCATAGAATCATAGAATGGTAGAGTTGGAAGGGACCTCAAGGGCCATTGAATCCAAACCCCTTCGAGTGCAGGTTTTCCTAAATCCTCACAGCTATATGTTTATCCATATTCTGCTTGAATATTTCCATTGATGGAGAGCTCAGTACTTCCCATGCCCACCTGTTACACTCTGTGATTGTCCTCACTGTTAGAAGGTTTTTCCTAATGTCTAATCTGAATCTCTTTCCTTTTAGTTTCATCCCATTACTTCTTGTACTTCATTGTGCTAATGAGAATAGGGTCATTCTCTCTGAACTGTAACTACCTTTCAGATACTTGTAGACTACTATTAAGTCTCCTCTCAGCCTTCTCTTTTACAAACTAAACATTCATAGTTCTTTTAGCCGATCTTTATTGACATGGCTTGCAGACCTTCTACCATCTTGGTTGCTCTTCTCTGGACTTGCTGAAAAAATATATCAATGTCTTTCCTGAATTGGGGCGCCCAAGTCTGTACACAGTATTCCAGGTGGGGGGGGGGGGGGGGTTGACCAGGGCAGAGTATAGGGGAATAATTACCTTTCTTGATCTAGATTCAATGCTTGTCTTGATACATCCCACAATTTTGTTGGCCTTTTTAGCTGCAGCACAACACTGTTGGCTCATGCTGAATCTGGGATCTACTATTATGCCCAAGTCCTTTTCCACGGTGCTATTGCTTAGTTCTATTCCTCCCATACTATATATGCTTTTCAAATTTCTTTTACCCAGATCTAGAACTTTGCATCTGTCCCTGTTAAACACCATTCTGTTTGCCTAGGCCCATTGTTCGAGTGTGTCTAGATCCTTTTGAATACGATCTCTTTTCTCTCTAGAGTTGGCTATTCCTCCTATCATCTGCGAATTGTATGAGTTCCCCAATAATTTGACTTTCCTCCAGGTCGATGTGTAGTGATTTAGTATTACTCGTTGTGCCCGACCTTTAAGCCAGTTGTGAATCCATCAAACTGATTTTTTGTCGATTCCATACTTGATCATTTTTTCAATGAGGATGTCATGTAATACTATATCAAGTGCCTTACTGAAGTCAAGGGGTGGCGCCCCTGCGGGCTCAGTCGCCACAGGGTACTGCACCTCACTTAAGGTGCAGTATTCATTTCGGGTAAGGAGGGGGTTAATCACCGGTGTTGCCACATTTCACCTTACATACAGCTTAGGGACCTTCTCACTGGGGATTGGCCTAGGGTAGACAGGGGGGGTAGCCATCACGAGGCATGGGACTTTCCCAGTCACTAGGACAACCACCTGGGGGCGGGCACCATTTGGGATAGAAGTAGGAGCAACCTGGACACGATCTTCAGTCAAGTTGGGACTTCAGTTCTGGCGACACAACACCATTTTCTTCTTTTCTTCACGGGGCCCAAGGCTTGGAGAGGGAAGCTCAGCCCGGGTTCATCACTTCTGAAGGGGCATCCCTTTCAAGCACTGGTGGCTACCTCTAACTTATCCGGGATCGGCTGGAGCCCATCACGGTGGAGACCAGCACCTCCCGGGCAACCCACGGACAGTGAGTAAAGACCTGGAACCGCGACTACTGTGTCCGCCCCTTCGCTTCAGCGCCAACGGTCTCTACTCCTTCCATCATCCTCCCTGGGGCCTACTTTCACCTGGGAGAAGCTGAACTATCCTAGCTGTGACATCACCTGCCCCAGAGGACAGCGACCACAGCAGTAGCTAATCCCTGGCCGCATACCACAGATGGCGTCACAAGATTACTACTTCCAACACCTTTCATCCCCATCATCCCATCCATTTCCCCTTTTATTGTACACCTCGGGGCGATGCAGCCGTGCAAGGACACCCGTGACATCTTGGACCCGACATCACCGACCCAACGACGAGTATATTTAACCCCTGCCCCATGGGTGCTACAGAGGCATACTATATACCCATATATTGCTCATAAAGCCATGCTGGCTTTGGTTAATTAATGCCTACTAGTGATGAGCGAGTATGCTTGTTACTACTCGGTACTCGCACGAGTATCACTGTACTCGGGCTACTCGGCGGGGACCGAGTAATCTCGCGATACTCGTGCTGTACTCGTGGTCTTCATTTCTGCATGTTGGCGCTCTTTTGAGAGCCAGCCCTCATGCAGGGATTGGCTGGCAGACGACTGCAATGCCACAGCCCTGTTAGTTGTGGAATTGCAGTGATTGGCCGGCCTGCACAGCGTGACCGAGCCTTTATACCGGCGGGCGCGCTGTGCTCTGCTCACAGCCATCCAGACAGTCAGTGCAGGGAGAGTGTTGCTGCTTCAGGGAAAGGTTTGCGGCCCTTTATAGTTAGTTCCGGAGCAGGGCTGCAAACAGTGTGACCAGAAGTCCTTCTCAGGACATACAATAAGTTGTATACAGGCAGGCAGGGTATAGCCAGGTCGGAGTACAGTAGCAGAGTCCTTCTCAGGACTATTGTTGCTATATACAGGCAGGGTTATAGCCAGGTCGGAATACAGGCTAGTGACCAGAAGAGTCCTTGTCAGGACTATTGTAGCAGTATACAGGCAGGCAGGCAGGGTATATAGCCATTCCTAGTGGTGACCGTATACCAGCCTTCATCATATCTGGGGCTGGTGTACACAGTCTAAAACAGTCCTGATAGTGTCAGACTTCTCAGTAATTGTCGCTCCTAAAAACCTGTTAGGTTCTTATTGCGTCCGTGCTTGCATTTAAAAACCCGCACGTGTGTGCCTGTCGGTGGCAGCATACAGGTGCACTTGTGTGTGTTTTTCACAAACTATTATATAACGCACAAGTCTAGTGAATAATACACGTCAGTCAGCAGTGGCTGATAGTGTCAGACTTCTCAGTAATTGTCGCTCCTAAAAAGCTGTTAGGTTCTTAGTGCGTCCGTGCTTGCATTTAAAAACCGCACGTGTGTGCCTGTCGGTGGCAGCGTACAGGTGCACTTGTGTGCGTTTTTCACAAACTATTATATAACGCACAAGTCTAGTGAATAATACACGTCAGTCAGCAGTGGCTGATAGTGTCAGACTTCTCAGTAATTGTCGCTCCTAAAAAGCTGTTAGGTTCTTAGTGCGTCCGTGCTTGCATTTAAAAACCGCACGTGTGTGCCTGGCGGTGGCAGCGTACAGGTGCACTTGTGTGCGTTTTTCACAAACTATTATATAACGCACAAGTCTAGTGAATAATACACGTCAGTCAGCAGTAGCTGATAGTGTCAGACTTCTCAGTAATTGTCGCTCCTAAAAAGCTGTTAGGTTCTTAGTGCGTCCGTGCTTGCATTTAAAAACCGCACGTGTGTGCCTGTCGGTGGCAGCGTACAGGTGCACTTGTGTGCGTTTTTCACAAACTATTATATAACGCACAAGTCTAGTGAATAATACACGTCAGTCAGCAGTGGCTGATAGTGTCAGACTTCTCAGTAATTGTCGCTCCTAAAAAGCTGTTAGGTTCTTAGTGCGTCCGTGCTTGCATTTAAAAAACGCACGTGTGTGCCTGTCGGTGGCAGCGTCAGGCTCCATATTGTCCCTGGATAGAGACGTGCATGATGGCCTGTAAACCTGAAGTGCCCATTGTAAGGCAGTGGGTCTATTGTAGTATAGCCCTTAGGCAGGGCAGCCAAAAATTTGGAGGCTCCACATTGTCCCTGGATAGAGATGTGCATGAGGGCCTCAAAACATTGTTACCATTGCAAAGGAGCGGGTCTCCTGTCGTTGTAATGCCCATTCTGAAAGAATGGGCGAAAAAATTTACCACTGGGGGTATACCTGAAACAACGGCCTAACTATTGTAACGGTCATCATGATGGCGCATGAGGAGAAGGAGGAGCAGTCCAGCGATTAGCCAAAGTCCAGAAGTGTGTTACCATGGTTGAGTGGAGGTACATGGCAAATTCCCGTTACAAACTTTAAATTCCGCTGTCATTTGCTGGTGGTGTGGTGAAGTCTGGCCCAATCCAACCCTTGTTCATCTTGATCAGAGTCAGCCTGTCAGCATTTACAGTTGACAGGCGGGTGCGTTTATCTGTAATGATTCCACCTGCGGCACTAAAAACACGCTCTGACAAAACACTAGCGGCAGGGCAGGCCAGGACTTCCAAGGCGTAGAGAGCCAATTCATGCCACGTGTCTGTCCAGCTTGGATACCCATTAATTGTAAGGCACAGAGGAATGTCGGAGTACAGTTGTTTGATCTGCAAGGTACTCCTTGAGCATCTGGGCAAACTTAGGATTTCTTGTGGCACTACCCCTCACCTCAGGGGCTGTGGTATGTGAGGGGCTGAGAAAACTGTCCCACATCTTAAAGACTGTTCCCCTACCTCTGACGGATTGGACTTGTGCCCCTCTCGGCTGTACGCCTTGGTTGTCCACTGATTCCTGAGCTATGCCGCTAGCGTTTTGTGAGGGGAATGCTTTGCCTACTTCCGTGACTATGGCCTTCTGGAACTGCTGCATTTTGCCTGACCTCTCTGCCTCGGGAATAAGAGACATAAAGTTCTCCTTTTAGCGTGGGTCTAACAGTGTTACCAACCAGTAATGATTGTCGGCCAAGATGTTCTTAACGCGAGGGTCACGAGACAGGCAGCTTACCATAAAGTCAGCCATGTGTGCCAGACTCTTAACAGCCATCACTTCAGTATCCTGACCAACACGATGACTGAACATGCTGTCCTCCTCCTCATCATCTACCCTGTCCTCTGGCCAGCCACGCTGAACCGAGGATATGACTGCATGTCATATCCTCAATTTGGCCAGAGAGTTGCTCCATGTCTTCATCCTCCTCCTCGTCATAGTCCTCCACTGCACGTTGTGATGAGACGAGGCTGGGCTGTGTGTTATCACCCACACCCACTACTGTTTCTTGCTCAAACTCATCGCGCTCCGCCTGCAATGCATCATGGTTGTTTTTTGAGCAGAGACCATTTTAGAAGGCAGAGAAGCGGTATGGTGACGCTAATAATGTCGTCATCGCCACTCACCATCTTGGTGGAGTCCTCAAAGTTTTGGCGGATGGTACATAGGTCGGACATCCATCTCCACTCCTCAGGTGTTATGTGTGGAGTTTGACCCATTTCCCGACGGCTTAGGTGATTCAGGTACTCAACAACTGCCCTCTTCTGCTCACATATCCTGACCAACATGTGCAGAGTTGAATTCCAACGCGTGGGGACATCACACACCAGTCTGTGAGCCGGAAGATGCAAACGGCGCTGAAAGCCGGCAAGGCCGGCTGAAGCAGTAGGTGACTTTCGAAAATGTGCAGACAGGCGGCGAACTTTTACCAGCAGATCAGACAGCTCTGGGTATGACTTTAGAAACCGCTGAACCACGAGGTTGAGCACATGGGCCACGCATGGAACATGTGTCAGCTGGCCTCGCCTCAAAGCCGCCACCAGGTTACGGCCATTGTCACACACGACCTTTCCTGGCTTTAGGTTCAGAGTTGTGAGCCAGTGATCTGCCTGCTGTTTCAGAGCTGTCCACACCTCTTCTGCATTGTGGGGTTTGTCACCTATGCAGATTAGCTTCAGCACTGCCTGTTGCCGCTTCGCCGAGGCAGTGCTGCAGTGCTTCTGTGTCGCCCTGGACAAGCCAGGGGCCACAGAGCACAACACTTAAACACCCCACACTCCCTGCAGGCATATCATAGTCAAAACACAAAATCCTTGTTGCCTTCCCCAGGGGCTGTTGTCCACACCAGGGTGTGGAGCCAGGCGGTTGGTCTCCACCCACCAAGGAGGAGGGAAAACACAGGCAGTGAGAGTTAAGCTAAGGAAGTGGAAGGAGGAAAGTAGTAGAGAGGAGAAAAGTGACAGCAAAGAGCCTGATGTTGGTCCGGGTGTGTGGCCCGGACAGGACAGCAAGGTTGGCAGGATGTGGTGACCGTCTGCAGTGGAGGCCGATTGGAGTCTGCCGTAAGGACCGTGGACGGGTGGTGACCCGGCCGTACCGGACCGGTATGCAAAGAGAAGCCAGCACCATTGGCAGAGGACTTTCGGATCCCGGCAAGGCTTGGTGTCGCCGTGAATTTGCCAAATCCGTTAGTGAAGGGGACCTCAGGGTTTCCAAACAGCCAAGTCCCGATAGAAGGCAACCGTCCAACCGTGAAGGGGAGACACCGCCACCGCCAAGGGCAACCGTCTCCCAGGGCCAGCGCCTGTGGGCAAAAGGGGCTCCTCTGGCCCATATCCAGGTCGGGGAGCGGGTTACCGGTGGGAAACCATCACTACCAACACTTAACTTAGGTGCAGGGAGAGACAGTCATCACTAACCTGCAGGGAGGAACAACCGCAGCCGTCCGAGGGACCCGTCCATCCAGCCACTTGTTTTACCATGAACTGTGTCATCATCATTGGGCTGAGTGAGTACCTCCGTGCCGTGCGGCACAGCGCTGCCCCTGCGACCCTGCACCTCATCAGGCCCCGCAACCCGCCTGTCATCCATCTCTACCCCATCACCGGGCCCCGGGACAACCAACCCCCCTACCCACGGAGGGGAGAAATAACAATAAAGCTGCTCCCTGTCACAGGCTCCCGGGATCCCCGTCCAGAGCAGCGGTGGTGTCCACACAATCACCACAACCGTGGGTGGCGTCACGGACAATATCCCCAAAACCCAAACCACCCCTTTTCACTCACGGGCGAGTAGCGCCGCCCGAGTCCCCGGGATCCGGCCATCGCTCGAGCCAACGAGCAGCAGCAGCCGTAGAGCAGCGGCAGCCGGACCCGAGCAGTGGGAGAGCGCACCGTCCCCTCCTCCGCCCGCGACACTTCCAGCTTGGGACTGGTGTGGAGGGTAAAGTGGATGAGGATGCGCAGGAGGAGGAGGAGGCTGAGGAGCATGACATTCCGGAGCTGTAGAGTGTGGGTGAAACCCTGACTGAGGTAGGGCCTGCAAAACTTGGTGTGTGAAGGACGTGTTCCGTCCCTCGCTCAGACTGGGTCCCAGCTTCCACAATATTAATCCAGTGTGACGTCAACGAGATGTAGCGGCCGCGCCCACATGCACTTGTCCACGTGTCTGTGGTTAGGTGGACTTTGGCTGAAACAGCGTTGTTCAGGGCACGTGTGATGTTTTGTGACACGTGGTTATGCAATGCGGGGACGGCACACCGGGAGAAATAGTGGCGGCTGGGGACCGAGTAACATGGGACAGCTGCCACCATCAGGTCGCGGAATGCTTCTGTCTCAACCAGCCTAAAAGGCAACATTTCCAGCGCAAGCAGTCGCGAAAAGTTAGCATTTAGAAGTGTGGCATGTGGGGCGTTGGCAGTGTATTTGCACCTGCGTTCAAAGGTTTGCTGAATGGATAACTGAACGCTGCGCTGGGACAAGGACGTGCTTGATGATGGTGTTATTTCTGTGTGGGTAACTGCAGGTGCAGGGCCGGAGGAGGCTTGTTCGCAGGCAGCATGGACAGGGGATTGGCTCGCATGCACAACCAGCGAAGACGTAGCAGTGACATCAGCAAGCACTGCTCCTCGACTCTGTTGTACTTCCCACAAAGTCGGGTGCTTGGCTGACATGTGCCTGATCATGCTGGTGGTGGTCAGGCTGCTAGTTTTGGTACCCCTGCTGATGCTGGCATGGCAGGTGTTGCAAATGGCCTTTTTAGAATCATCTGGAGCCAACTTAAAAAACTGCCAGACTCGGGAAGACCTAACATTTGTACAGGCACCTTGTGTCGTGTTGTTCCGGGGAACAGTTGCCTGACGTCTGCCTGGGGCCACCACTCTGTTTCTTACTGCCTGTTGGGATGCTACGCCTCCCTCCCCCTGTGCACTGCTGTCCTCGCTCTGCATATCCTCCTGCCAGGTTGGGTCAGTTACTGGATCATCCACCACGTCGTCTTCCTCTTCCGCACCCTGCTCCTCCTCCTGACTTCCTGACAATTGTGTCTCATCATCGTCCACCCCTTGTTGAGACACGTTGCCAACTTCGTGAGAACGTGGCTGCTCAAATATTTGGGCATCTGTACATACAGTCTCGTCATGGCCCACTTCAACAGGAGCTGGCGAGAGGCCAGAATGTGTGAATGGAAACGTGAACGAACAGCTCTTCCGAGTGTCCAAGTGTGGGATCAGTAATGTCCGTGGACGTGTACTCGGCCTGGTGGTAGGAAGGAGGATCAGGTTCTGAAATGTGCGGTGCAGTATCACGGCTACTGACACTTGACCGTGTGGAAGACAGAGTGTTTGTGGTGGTGCCAATCTGACTGGAAGCATTATCCGCTATCCAACTAACAACCTGTTGACACTGGTCTTGGTTCAAGAGCGGTGTACTGCTGCGGTCCCCAAGAATTTGGGACAGGACGTGCGAGCGAGTAGATGTGGCCCTTTGTTGTGGCGAAATTAGAGCTTGCACACGACCTCGGTCTCTGCCTGCACCACCATCACGTCCACTTCCTTGTTCGTTGACAACGCCCTTGCGCATTTTGCAATGCTGTGCTGATGTGTATTCACTAGACTTGTGCGTTATATCCAAGTTTTTGCAAAACGCACACAAGTGGAGCGGAAAGCTGCCACCCACAGGCACACACGTGCGGTTTTTAAATGCAAGCACGGAGGCACTAAGAACCTAACAGGTCTCTATCCAGGGACAACGTGGAGCCTCCCAATTTTTGGCTGCCCTGCCTAAGGGCTATACTACAATAGACCCACTTCCTTCCAATGGGCACTTCAGGTTTACAGGCCCTCATGCACGTCTCTATCCAGGGACAACGTGGAGCCTCCCAATTTTTGGTTGCCCTGCCTAAGGGCTATACTACAATAGACCCACTTCCTTCCAATGGGCACTTCAGGTTTACAGGCCCTCATGCACGTCTCTATCCAGGGACAACGTGGAGCCTCCCAATTTTTGGCTGCCCTGCCTAAGGGCTATACTACAATAGACCCACTTCCTTCCAATGGGCACTTCAGGTTTACAGGCCCTCATGCACCTCTCTATCCAGGGACAACGTGGAGCCTCCCAATTTTTGGCTGCCCTGCCTAAGGGCTATACTACAATAGACCCACTTCCTTCCAATTAGCACTTCAGGTTTACAGGCCCTCATGCACGTCTCTATCCAGGGACAACGTGGAGCCTCCCAATTTTTGGCTGCCCTGCCTAAGGGCTATACTACAATAGACCCACTTCCTTCCAATGGGCACTTCAGGTTTACAGGCCCTCATGCACGTCTCTATCCAGGGACAACGTGGAGCCTCCCAATTTTTGGCTGCCCTGCCTAAGGGCTATACTACAATAGACCCACTTCCTTCCAATGGGCACTTCAGGTTTACAGGCCCTCATGCACGTCTCTATCCAGGGACAACGTGGAATCCTCCCAATTTTTGGCTGCCCTGCCTAAGGGCTATACTACAATAGACCCACTTCCTTCCAATGGGCACTTCAGGTTTACAGGCCCTCATGCACGTCTCTATCCAGGGACAACGTGGAGCCTCCCAATTTTTGGCTGCCCTGCCTAAGGGCTATACTACAATAGACCCACTTCCTTCCAATGGGCACTTCAGGTTTACAGGCCCTCATGCACGTCTCTATCCAGGGACAACGTGGAGCCTCCCAATTTTTGGCTGCCCTGCCTAAGGGCTATACTACAATAGACCCACTTCCTTCCAATGGGCACTTCAGGTTTACAGGCCCTCATGCACGTCTCTATCCAGGGACAACGTGGAGCCTCCCAATTTTTGGCTGCCCTGCCTAAGGGCTATACTACAATAGACACACTTTCTTCCAATGGGCACTTCAGGTTTACAGGCCCTCATGCACGTCTCTATCCAGGGACAACGTGGAGCCTCCCAATTTTTGGCTGCCCTGCCAAAGGGCTATACTACAATAGACCCACTTCCTTCCAATAGGCACTTCAGGTTTACAGGCCCTCATGCACGTCTGTATGCAGGGTCATTGGTGAACCTCACAATTTTGGACTGCCCTGGCAAAGGAAAATACTACAAAGACTCAGTTCCTCAAAATGGGCACATTAGACTCAGAGGCCTTTATGTACGTCTCTTCTCAGGGACATCGGAGTGCCACACAATGTTTTACGTAAAATCTTTCATGTATTGATCTCAAAAAGTAACATACATTAGCTCTATCTCACTATTGGGTATGTGCCCTTAACATTTCCGCCATGAAAATTCATTTTGGTGTCATTTTGGAAGGTTTTCTGGTGAGTCCGTAAAAATGGCGTAAAACGCGGACAAAATTGTTCACAGCTGTGACATTTGAGTGATAAATGCTTCAAGGGGTCTTCCCCATGCTGTTGCCATGTCATTTGAGCACTCTTCTGAGACTTTTGTGCCATTTTTAGGGTTTCTACATGCTGCCGGTGGTCATTTAACAAAAATACTCGGGTCTCCCATAGGATAACATTGGGCTCGGTGCTCGGGCCGAGTACACGAGTATCTTGGGATGCTCGGCCCGAGCCTCGAGCACCCGAGCTTTTTAGTACTCGCTCATCACTAATGCCTACCCATTCAGGTACCTAAGTAAATGTTCCTTAACAGGTTCCTTTTAATACCATAGATACTGTGTGATTTTTCATTGTTGCTCTTTCGCTATTTCTTCAATCAGCCAGAACTTTTTATTTTTCCACGAGCACCTCAATACCTGGAAGTGATATTGGTGCTGGCAGATGCACAGTATGAGACTTAGTAGGGCACAGTTGCTCTGTGGATGACAAAGGACACATCATCCACATCAATCAAGTCAGGAGGACAGAAGCTGCAGGGATTGAGGAGGCGCTGAAGAATACAAAATACCCCATCTAACCGACAACACTGTATCCCAGAAATACATAAGGTATACTTTAGCATATGCTGGGGGATTTAGGACTTAGATACAAGTTCGATGGGCTGCTATCATAGAGCAGATACAAGTGGTGTAGTTTGTTTTTAATTGGGAAAACCTGGTGATAGATTACATTTAAGCATATATAACTCTTGTAAGCTACATGAGCTTGAAATATTCATCATGCACACCTAATTCTGAAACTTGAGTACATATTTCACAGATTTTAGCTGCCATCTACTGGACATAAGATGTATTATACTCATTTGGTAGATGGTAGATAGATATGTCGCGGGCGCAGACCACGGCAAGGGGAAGCTATTCGAGACGCTCGGATCTGGGATCGTGGCTGTGGCTCGAGCTCTTGCAGCAGCCCGTCGCCCACAACGTAATAAAGGGGGTTATTTACAGTGAAGGGTTTGTCAGTGACGCCACCCATCGGTTGTGGTGATAGTTGGTGACACCGCCGCTGCCTTGGTATGGGGCACCCGGGGCTTATGGAGCGGGGCAGCAGGATGGTATCCCCTCCCCTCCGTCTTGCTCTAACTGGGCTACTCGTGGGTCAAGATCTGGAACCTTGTCCCCTGCTGGCTAATTGACAAGGTGCTTGCAGCTGTCCTCGCCCTGGGGTCCAGGTACCCCGACTGTGCACAGCCTCCGGACCAGATTCCCGCTGTCGGCACTGGCGGGCTACGACCCTGACCCGGTCCACTTAAGGTCTCCCGCGACCGGATTCCATCGCCTGTGGCCCTGCTCTGCCGTCTGCCACCTAGTCAGCTCAGGTAGTCCGGTAGTCCAGGAGCTACAACCCCCGACTACCACTTCACTCCTCTGTCGGTACTAGACTGTTGTGTTCCCTCCCCTGACACCTCAGGACCCCTAGGTGGGCGTCACCATCTGCCTGGCCCGTCCACTGGTGTGTCCTTATTGTCCTGGGGGGGTGACTAGGCTTTGTGGCTGGTGTTTGTACCTGTGTGTGGGGTTGTGTTAGTAGGGCAAGGAGGAGAGAGTCCTGCATCTGGAAGATGGATGCAGTCTCTTGTGACCACCTGATCTTGTCAGGGCGTCACAGATAGATAGATAGATAAATAGATAAAAAAACAGACAGCACTCAATATTTTGAAGTGGAAAAAAAGTGGTCTTTATTGATCCCTGTGGCAACATTTCCATTCATGAGAACCTTTATCAATCATTTGTGTTATCCAAAAGTATATACACTGTGCAGAATTATTAGGCAAATGAGTATTTTGATCACATGATAATTTTTATACGTGTTGCCCTACTCCAAGCTGTATAGGTTTGAGAGCCAACTACCAATTAAGTAAATCAGATGATGTGCATCTCTGTAATAAGGAGGGGTGTGGTATAGTGATGAGCGAGTACCAAAAAGCTCGGGTGCTCGAGGCTCGGGCCGAGCATCCCAAGATACTCGTGTTCTCGGCCCGAGCACCGAGCCCAATGTTATCTTATGGGAGACCCGTGTATTTTTATGAAATGACCCCCCGGCAGCATGTAGAAACCCTAAAAATGTCACAAAGTCTTAGAAGAGTGCTCAAATGACATGGCAACAGCATGGGGAAGACCCCTTGAAGCATTTATCACTCAAAAGTCACAGCTGTGAACAATTTTGTCCGAGTTTTACGCCATTTTTACGGACTCACCAGAAAACCTTCCAAAATGACACCAAAATGAATTTTCATGGCGGAAATGTTAAGGGCACATACCCAATAGTGAGATAGAGCTGGTGTATGTTACTTTTTGAGATCACATGAAAGATTTTACGTGAAAACATTGTGTGGCACTCCGATGTCCAAAACGCACGTTTTGTGCTTTTTACTAGCGATGTCGGTCATTTTTTTTTTCATTCTATCTCCCGTCGGTCGGTCTCGCTCTGTCGGTCTCTCTCTGTCTTGTCTGTCCCCCTCTCACAGTCTGTCGGTCATTCTCCCCCCTCTCTCTTACTTACCGTTCCCCGATCACTGCCGCGGCGCTGCACAGCTGTTCACTAAACTCCGGCGGCTTTTCCTCTTTTGATAAAGCCGGCCGCTCATTAAACAATCTCGTATTCCCTGCTTTCCTGCTTTTCGGCGCCTATGATTGGTTGCAGTGAGACACGCCCCCACGCTGAGTGACAGGTGTCTCACTGCACCCAATCACAGCAGCCGGTAGGCGTGTCTATGCTGTGCAGTGAAATAAATAATTAAATAATTAAAAAAAAACGGCGTACGGTCCCCCCAATTTTAATACCAGCCAGATAAAGCCATACGGCTGAAGGCTGGTATTCTCAGGATGGGGAGCTCCACGTTATGGGGAGCCCCCCAGCCTAACAATATCAGTCAGCAGCCGCCCAGAATTGCCGCATACATTAGATGCGACAGTTCTGGGACAGTACCCGGCTCTTCCCGATTTACCCTAGTGCGTTGGCAAATCGGGGTAATAAGGAGTTAATGGCAGCCCATAGCTGCCAATAAGTCCTAGATTAATCATGTCAGGCGTCTCCCCGAGATTCCTTCCATGATTAATCTGAAAATTACAGTTAAAAAACACACACACCCAAAAAATCCTTTATTAGAAATAAAAAACACTAACAAAGTCCCTCATCACCAATTTATTAACCCCGACAAACCCTCCATGTCCGGCGTAATCCACAGTCCTCCAGCGTCGCATCCAGCTGTGCTGCATGAAGGTGACAGGAGCTGCAGAATACACCGCCGCTCCTGTCAGCTTCACACAGCAACTGAAGACAGCCGTGCGATCACCTGAGCTGTCACTGAGGTTACCTGGATCCAGCGGTGGATGCAGCGGTGGCCGCGGGTAACCTCAGTGAAAGCTCAGCTGATCGCGCTACTCACCGCCGCACCGGTCAGCTCCACGCAACAATTGAGGTGAGTATCGCGATCAGCTGAGCTGTCACTGAGGTTACCTGGATCCAGCGGTGGATGTAGCGGTGGCCGCGGGTAACCTCAGTGACAGCTCAGCTGATCGCGCTACTCACCGCCGCTCCGGTCAGCTCTACGCAGCAACTGAGGTGAGTATAGCGATCAGTTGAGCTGTCACTGAGGTTAATCCGTGGCCGTGAGTTACCTGACTGACAGCAGCTGATCGCGCTACTCACCTCAGTTGCTGTGTGAAGCTGACAGGAGCGGCGGTGTATTCTGCAGCTCCTGTCACCTGCATGCAGCAGAGCTGGACGCGACGCTGGAGGTCCGTGGATTACGCCGGACATGGAGGGCTTTGTCGGGGTTAATAAATTGGTGATGAGGGACTTTGTTATTGTTTTTTATTTCTAATAAAGGATTTTTCGTGTGTGTGTGTGTTTTTTAACTGTAATTTACAGATTAATCATGGAAGGTTTCTCGGGGAGACGCCTGACATGATTAATCTAGGACTTATTGGCAGCTATGGGCTGCCATTAACTCCTTATTACCCCGATTTGCCAACGCACTAGGGTAAATCGGGAAGAGTCGGGTACAGTCCCAGAACTGTCGCATCTAATGTATGCGGCAATTCTGGGCGGCTGCTGACTGATATTGTTAGGCTGGGGGGCTCCCCATAACGTGGGGCTCCCCATCCTGAGAATACCAGCCTTCAGCTGTATGGCTTTATCTGGCTGGTATTAAAATTGGGGGGACCGCACGCCGGTTTTTTAAAATTATTTATTTATTTATTTTACTGCACAGTATAGACAGGCCCACCGGCTGCTGTGATTGCGTGCAGTGAGACACCTGTCACTCAGCGTGGGGGCGTGTCTCACTGCAACCAATCATAGGCGCCTGTGGGCGGGGAAAGCAGGAATATGAGATGGCTGTGTGCAGAGCACAGCGCGCCCACCGGTATAATGGCTCGGTCACGCTGTGCGGGCTGGCCAATCACTGCAATTCCACAACTAACAGGGCTGTGGCATTGCAGTGGTCTGCCAGCCAATCCCTGCATGAGGGCTGGCTCTCAAAAGAGCGCCAACATGCAGGGATGAAGACCACGAGTACAGCATGAGTATCGCGAAATTACTCGGTACCCGCCGAGTAGCCCGAGTACAGTGATACTCGTGCGAGTACCGAGTAGTGACAAGCATACTCGCTCATCACTAGTGTGGTGTAATGACATCAACACCCTCTATAAGGTGTGCTTAATTATTAGGCAACTTCCTTTCCTTTGGCAAAATGGGTCAGAAGATAGATTTGACGGGCTCTGAAAAGTCCAAAATTGTGAGATGTCTTGCAGAGGGATGCAGCAGTCTTGAAATTGACAAACTTTTGAAGCGTGATCACTGAACAATCAAACGTTTCATGGCAAATAGCCAACAGGGTCGCAAGAAGCGTGTTGGGCAAAAAAGGCGCAAAATAACTGCCCATGAATTCAGGAAAATCAAGCGTGAAGCTGCCAAGATGCCATTTGTCACCAGTTTGGCCATATTTCAGAGCTGCAATGTTACTTGAGTATCAAAAAGCTCAAGGTGTGCCATACTCAGGGACATGGCCAAGGTAAGGAAGGCTGAAAAACGACCACCTTTGAACAAGAAACATAAGATAAACCGTCAAGACTGGGCCAAGAAATATCTTAAGACTGATTTTTCAAAGGTTTTATGGACTGATGAAATGAGAGTGACTCTTGATGGGCCAGAGGCTGGATCAGTAAAGTACAGAGAGCTCCACTCCAACTCAGACGCCAGCAAGGTGGAGGTGGGGTACTGGTATGGGCTGGTATCATCAAAGATGAACTTGTGGGACCTTTTCGGGTTGAGGATGGAGTGAAGCTCAACTCCCAGACCTACTGCCAGTTTCTGGAAGACAACTTCTTCAAGCAGTGGTACAGGAAGAAGTCAGTATCATTCAAGAAAAACATGATTTTCATGCTGGACAATGCTCTATCACATGCATTCAACTACTCCACAGAGTGGCTGGCCAGTAAAGGTCTAAAAGATGAAAAAATAATGACATGGCCCCCTTGTTCACCTGATCTGAACCCCATAGAGAACCTGTGGTCCCTCATAAAATGTGAGATCTACAGGGAGGGAAAACAGTACACCTCTCGGAACAGTGTCTGGGAGCCTGTGGTGGCTGCTGCATGCAATGTTGATTGTAAACAGATCAAGCAACTGACAGAATCTATGGATGGTAGGCTGTTGAGTGTCATCATAAAGAAAGGTGGCTGTATTGGTCATTCATTTTTTGGGGTTTTGTTTTTGCATGTCAGAAATGTTTATTTCTAAATTTTGAGCAATTATATTGGTGTACCTGGTGAAAATAAACAAGTGAGATGGGAATATATTTGGTTTTTATTAAGTTGCCTAATAATTCTGCACAGTAATAGTTACTGCACAAACAGATATCCTCCTAAGATAGCTAAATCTAAAAAAAAAACCACTCTAACTTCCAAAAATCTTACACTTTGATATTTATGAGTCTTTTGGGTTGATTGAGAACATAGTTGTTGATCAATAATAAAAAAAAACCCCTAAAATACAACTTGCCTAATAATTCTGCACACGGTGTATATCTTTAGGGATCCAATCAATCAATTGTTCATTAACATTATTACTTAAATATACACACATATTATAGTAATATCTTATTTTTTTTCTGAATCGTATCCCATAGTGATCATCACAAATACATATAAGTTCACAATCAACTTTCAGGTTAGGCTACTTTCACACATCAGTTTTTTTCCATCAGGTACAATCCGGAAAAAAACGAGTTAAACGGATCCAGTACCGCATCCGTTTTATCCCCATAGATTTGCATTGTTACCGGATTGTACCTGATGGCTTTGCGTTGCATCCGTTTTTTTTCCGGATGCGGCAAAATTAATTAAAGCGGCGGCCGGAGGCAACGTGTCTTGCAACGTTTTTTTGTCCGGCAAAAAAACCGCATCGCGCCAGATCCGGCGCGATACGGCGTGTTTTACAATGAAAGCCTATGGACGCCGGATCCGGCGCAATGCGGTAAAAAATGGATGCGGCTGCCGAATCCGTTTTTGTAAACTGCGCATGCACCAAATTAATTAAAAAAACTGATCCATCAAGAAAACGGACAAAACGGATGCAAAACGGATGCAAAACGGATCCAACGGATCCGTTTTTTACGCATCCGGCATAACGGATCCGTTAAAAACTGGATCCGGTGGATACGGTTTTACATTTATTTCCCGGATCCTTTGGATCAGGAAAAAAAAGGATTGTGCCTGAATGCAGAAAACTGATGTGTGAAAGTAGCCTTACAGTGTAATTGTGCCGCCCTGGGCAAGCCAGGGGACACAGGTCACACACCACCACACCCCACACTCCAGGTAGGCACATCACAGCTAACCACAAATCCTTGTTGCCTTCCTCCAGAGGTTGATGATGCACACCAGGGGGTGGGCCAGGCGGTTGGCTCCGCCCACCAAGGAGCTCACAACTCTGGAGGCAGGAAGAAACCAGGCAGATAGCTCAGGGACGAGCTTGAGTAAACAACAGAGATGAGTCCAGGAGGAGGAAGTGGAAGGAGTGACAACAGAGATTAGCCCGGGCAGGGCAAGTGTGAGGAGCTAAAGTGGAGGAGTTAAGGAAGGAAAGTAGTAAAGGAGGAAAAGCAAGTAAAGTAACAGAAGAGAAAGAAAGCCTGAGAGCCCAGCTTTGTGAAGGGCCAGATCAGCAAGGTCAGCAACGGCGGTGACTGTCTGGAGGGGGACCGTTTGGAAGTTCCTGGAAGGACCCCGTTGGCTGTGTGCCCGGTGGTCTGGAGCAGTGTTCCGAAGGACAGTCAGCACCAGGGCAGGGGCCTCTCGGACCCCGGCAAGGCTAGGAGTCGCCAGATTTGCCAAATCCATCAGTTACGGGGACGCAGATCCCCCAACAACCAAGTCCCGATTGACGGCAACAGCCCGACCATTACCGGGGAGACACCGCCACCGCCAGGGCACCAGTTTCCCCAGGGCCAGCGCCTGCGGGCAAAGTGTAGAGCTCCTCCGGCCCAGATTGCAGTCGGGGAGCGGGTAACCGGAGGGAATCCACCGCTACCATCAGACAACAAAGGTGCAAGGAAGAGAGACATCACCGTCACCTACCGGGAGTGCAGGTGCAGCCGTCTGTGGGACCGTCCTACCAGCCGTTGGTTTACCGTACAGACTGTGTCCGTGTGTCAGGCTGAGTGAGTACCATAGTGCCGCAAGGCACAGCGCTGCCCCCGCGTCCCTGCGCCCTCCAGGCCCTACACTTCACATCTCATCACCGGGCCCCGGGATCACCAACCCCTACCCACGGAGGGGCAACACAACACCTGGCTGCTCCGCAACACCATCTCCGGGACCCCCGAATTGAGCAGCGGTGGTGAAATCACCACCACCGTGGGTGGCGTCACGAACTATAACAAATCCCCCACACCCAACCACCAAACAACCCCCTTTCACTCACGGGCGAGGAGTGTCGCTCGAGAAACCCCGGGATCCGGCCCACAGCTCGAGCCACCACTGAGCAGCTGCCGGACCCGAGCAGAAGGGGTGAGCGCGGTGTGCTGACACCCTCCTCCCCGCCCGCGACATAATAATATAATAAAGTGCTTATAGTCACAAGGACTGTTAATCTTCCATATGTGTAAATAACTAAGGCCGGTTTCACACATCCGGCTTTTTGCCGTTTTGCCGGATCCGGCGCTCTCCCGTACAGTTAATACAGTACAATGACAGAGCAACAAGCGCCGGTCACATGCTGTCATGTGACCGGCGCATGTGACCCGGAAGTTACAGCGCTGTCATTGTACTGTATTATCTGTACGGGAGAGCGCCGGATCCGGTAAAACGGCAAAAAGCCGGATGTGTGAAACCGGCCTAAGGAGGACGACGCACCTGCTATACAGTGGGTACGGAAAGTATTCAGACCCCTTTAAATTTTTCACTCTGTTTCATTGCAGCCATTTGGTAAATTCAAAAAAGTTCATTTATTTTCTCATTAATGTACACTCTGCACCCCATCTTGACAGAAAAAAACAGAAATGTAGACATTTTTGATTCACCTTCCAACAAGACAATGACCCTGAGTACACAGCTAAAATAACAAAGGAGTGGCTTCAGAACAACTCTGTGACCATTCTTGACTGGCCCAACCAGAGCCCTGACCTAAACACAATTGAGCATCTCTGGAGAGACCTGAAAATAACTGTCCACTAACGTTCACCATCCAACCTGATAGAACTGGAGAGGATCTGCAAGTTAGAATGGCAGAGGATCCCCAAATCCAGGTGTGAAAAACTTGTTGCATCAATCCCAAGAAGACTCATGGCTGTACTAGCTCAAAAGGTGCTTCCACTCAATAGTGAGCAAAGGATCTGAATACTTATGACCATGTGATATTTCAGTTTTTCTTGTTTAATAAATTTGCAAAAAATGTCTACATTTCTGTTTTTTTCTGTCAAGATGGGGTGCAGAGTGTACATTAATGAGAAAAAAAGAACTTTTTTTGAATTTACCAAATGGCTGCAATGAAACAGAGTGAAGAATTTAAAGGGTTCTGAATACTTTCCGTACCCACTGTATAACAGGTGTATATTAAAAAACTGCACTCATCTGTACTTCAGTGCCAAAACCCAGCATCTAGTATACACAACTGAGCATGTCACTGCATATAACGATCTACGGGCCAATAAGGAGAGTTCTTCAACTCGTCATTGGTTGCGCCTGCGCCCCACAGTTTTGAAGTCATAATTCGCCATCTTAGGACTGGGACTTCTAGTCTTTTTCCAAACCCTCATGCGCTTTAGCTAAACAGCATTTCAAGCGCTTTCAAATAGATATATTTTTTCAGTGGAGGGATATACACACCATATCCCTATACATTCAGTCTTTAATTGGCACATGATGAGTATACTTGAAAGCCACAGAAGAAGCAATTTACCCAATCAGAGGAATTGAATAGTTAAAAGTTAAGTTTGAATTTTTTACCCAGCTACTTTCAGTTCCACATGATGAGTATATAATTTCTCAATACTATCTGTTGTCATTCCGGACTCCATATTATTTGTCCACACTAAGAAGTGCCACGTATATCCCTATTTCCAAGGACAGCCAGGCACGATAAGATATAGGGGATAATCGCAGTCTTTTCAAAGTGCATCCTCTCCCCATCTACACATAGTGTATCAGACTTCAACATTTGGGATCCATTTTATTTTAAGAGAGGAGAAATGCTCATACATGTTTTATGCACAAATTATTTTTATCTAAATGATCACAATATTATTCCCAGGATTATTCATTATTGGCCCTAAGATATCGTTATATATAAATACAACAAAAACAACTGTTCAGATGAGTCATCTTTTTTATCATGAAAGTGCATTCAGTGTGATCTTTGAAAAAATTAAAAGCTGATTCAACTATTGTACATTACAGCATGTATATGAAAAATATTTTTTATCAAATTTCTTCAACACTAAAGGTGGCTTTACACGCTACGAGATCGCTAAAGTGATCTCATTGGGGTCACGGAATTTGTGACGCACATCCGGCCGCTTTAGCGATGTCGTTGTGTGTGACACCTATGAGCGATTTTGAATCGTCGCAAAAACGTTCAAAATCGCTCATCGCTGACATGCCCCGCTATTCCCAATTATCGTTGCTGCTGCAGTAACGATGTTGTTTGTCGTTCCTGTGGCAGGACACATCGCTATGTTGGAACAATAAACATCTCCTTACCTGCGTCCATCGGAAAAGGAGGAAGGAAGGAGGTGGGCGGCATGTTCCGGCCGCTCATCTTCTCCCCTCCTTTTTTATTGGGCGGCGGTTCAGTGACGCTGCTGTGACGTCGCTGTGACACTGAACAAACCGCCCCCTTAGAAAGGAGGCAGTTCGCCGGTCACAGCAACGTCGCTGCACAGGTATGTGCATGTGACGCTGCCGTAGCGATAATGTTCGCTACAACAGCAATCACCACATATCGTTACAACGACAGGGGCGGGTGCTATCGCGCTCGATATCACTAGCAATAGCCATGTCGTAGCGTGTAAAGCTGTCCTAACTACATAAGTAAAGATACTTTAAAATCTGCATTTAAACCAATCAGTCTTAAGGGTACTTTACACGCTGCGATATCGATACCGATATGGCTAGCGAGCATACCCGCCCCCGTCGGTTGTGCGTCATGGGCAAATCGCTGCCCATGGCGCACAACATCGCTTACACCTGTCACACTACTTACCTGCCTAGCGACGTCGCTGTGACCGGCGAACGGCCTCCCTTCTAAGGGGGCGGTTCGTTCGGCGTCATAGCGACGTCACTAAGTGGCCGCCCAATAGCAGAGGAGGGGCGGAGATGAGCGTGCCAAACATCCCGCCCACCTCCTTCCTTCCTCATTGCCGGCGGGACGCAGGTACGGTTAGTTTCCTCGTTCCTGCGGTGTTACACATAGCGATGTGTGCTGCCGCAGGAGCGACAAACAACCTCGCTACTCACCTGTCAACGTGTTTTGGTGTTGGAGAGACCTCTCCAATACCAACGATTTTTACCTCTTTTGTGATCGTTTTAGGTCGCTCAGAGGTGTTACATGCTGCGATGTCGCTAACGACGCCGGATGTGCGTCACAAACACCGTGACCCCAACGATATATCGTTAGCGATGTCGCAGCGTGTAAAGCACCCTTTAGAGTATTCAACCGTGAATTTCTTTGGAACTTGATTGGGCTTGCTTATCTACCATCTGAACTATCTTGGGTTGCAGCCGTTCATCATTTTTTTTCTGCCGGCCAGGTCCAGGGTGATTAGCTACAGTGCCATGGGTTGTAAACTTCATGATTATGTTGCGCACCATGGCCATAGGAACATCAAAATCTATGGAGATGGACTTGTGACGCCCCTGACCTAATCAGGGTGTCACAGGGAACTGCACTCCTTTCTCTTATAGTGCAGAACTCACCCTCCATGGATCTGAGATCCTAACCTTTGGTATTGCTTCCATCAGCATTCAAATCCTAACCACACCTCACACCACACCCTGTCAGGCACACCAGTGGGTGGTCTAGCTGGAAAAGGGCCACCTGCCTAGAGGTCAGGCAGACTGGTGGGAGGGACATAGTCAGTTGAGTGGTAGCCCTCTGAGAGTGAGGAGCTGGAGGGAGTTGTAGCTCCCTGGGAGACTTTGGTTAGGTCGCAGACGGTGGTCTGAGGCCAGAGGAGTCAGAGACCCGGTCGCAGGGTATTGGAGAAGGGTGCCCAGACTTAGTTTTGGAGAATGGTCGGCTCCGGAAAATCTAGTAACTGGACTGGTACCGAGCATGGCGGGGTACTGGACCCTAGATCAGGGAGTAGCTTCACGCAACCAGATAATTAACCTGTGGAGGATAGTATCTTTATTAACTTTCCCCAAGAGCTCAGAGATCGAAGGCACCAACACAACGAGGGAGATGGGGCTTTCCAGATTATGCGGCCCACTGAAATCTCAAGTGTCAGCCATCGAGAGTACAGCTCCTCTATTTAATCGTAGGGAGCAGGACCCCGAAAGCTTCAGGCCAAGGGGTCACTCAGAAGCGTCTAAACATAGTGCATGGAGGCAGGTCCAGAACCATCAGCAATACCAACGGGGACGGATTCCCGGATGAGCTCCCCCGAGTGGCAGCGGCACCCAGAGACTTGGTTTACTCCTGTGTCAGAGTCTGCTTAATGGACGCACCAACATCCACACGGCCTGAGTGAGTACGCTGATCTCCCCTGAATCTGCCCGCCTGGCCTGCACCGCGCTCCCTTACATCTCCACCATCCAGAGTCCCGGGGCCTACCCTAACCATGGAGGGAATGTCATCTGGCTGCCCCGCTCCATGTTCCCCGGGTATTCCCATCAGCAGCGGCGGTACTCCCCTTACCGCGAACCATGGGTGGCGTCATGAACACTAAACTCCCTGTAAATAGTCCCCCTTTTATTTTTGAGTGGCCGTAAGCCCCCGGGTCCGGAGACCCTCGAGCCACAGCAGCCCCGGATCCAAGCAGTCCGACTGCTGCAGGGGCGGTACAGACTTGTAACTGTAGCACCGGCATCCTTGCATCATTCCTCTCCCTCCTCCCAGCAGGGACGCCATCTTGCTCGCCGCCCCAGCCACTAGCTGTGTCTCCTGTTCCCACTCACCCCGTGACCATCCTGCGGGCTCTTCTCCACGTGTGCCGGCTTCAAGCATGGTCCCCTGTTCCCAAGGCCTGCACATGTCATGCAGGTCTCCTGGCAACTTGCGTAGGGCTTGTGCACATTCTCCACATCTTAAAGGGGCAGTGTGAGTACTCTGCAAATGGCTTCTGCCTATAGCTGAGAAGCACAGACTACTTAATGCACCCTATCCTGTTGGGAGGTGCCTGAGCAACATTGTTTCTAGTGAGTCCTGTGCTTGCTAGTTCGTTATTACCCTGCCAGTGACTCTGATCGAGTCTTGCCTGTTACCGTGAGCTCTGTACTTGCCTCCTGCTACATCCAGGGACTGCCCCGGAGTGGTACCTGGTGTCTACCGGCAGCCTAGTCCAACCTCACTATCAGAGGCTCTGGTGATCACTCAGTAGGCACTTAGTCACGCGCCTCAAAGGTAAGCCCAGTTCATGGCGCAGTTGATCCACACCCACGTGCGTGATAGTAACCTTGACACTGTTGATATTTTTCAAAAATGTTGGTTCTCAAGTCCTCAGACAGTTCTATTCTCATCTTTCTGTTCTCCATGCTTATGTCACGGGTGTGATACGATCACTAGGAACAGGGGAGCCTAAACTCGCCCTCAGGCTAGGGGAAACCTGGCTCACCCTGATCCCAAAGGTACATCTTAATGTTTAGGCCGCTCTCCTAACCCTAGCTCCTGAACAACCCAGGTCTATTAGCCCCCCTTCCTCCACTCAGGAGTGGACCGGGACAGGAGTGATTAATCCCACAAAAATAAACAGACAGGGGGAAAAAAACAAAATTCAAACTCACTGAAATCACTCACATAGGTATAGACAATACGTGCTCAGGAGGAAACTAAAGAAAAGGAGGAAATGATCAGATGAGCATTTCTACAACATACCAAACAGCACACAGAAGTTCACCAGCAGCTGGATATCAAAGTACAAGGATCGGGATTACAAAAGCTATCATGGCATAGGAGACCAGGCTACTGTAACTTGTGACTCAAGTAGTAATCCACAGGCTATCATAAATTAACTCCTGCAAGCCCGATTACTAACAAGAGCACAGCTGGTTAACATCTGAGCCTATCTGTGTAATTCCAAAGCAGCATCATGTGGAGTATCTGACTCCGCTGTGTGAATATCGTCAGAAGTAGTCTTGACACTTGGCAAATTTTGTGCCAGACACCGTGTGACAGATAAGTGTGGCACACAAAATGCAAAGATCAAGTCAACTTCTCCACTTTTTATCTTGTTTCAGCTGGGATTTTCATATTGCCCACACCTATTTCTTGCCACTGGTGCGTTTGAAAAAGCATCACATGCTGAAATAAAATTATTTACCCACAATTTTGAAAAGGTGCCAACAATTTTGTCTGGCACATTTTTGGGGTTTTGTGCAAAATGATGCCCAATTTGCCTTGTTTCTCTGTATTTTTTGTGTTGTTGCAATACACACAAAGGAAATAAACATGCATGTGAAAAAACATGTGTAACTGCAATAATATTCTTAGAGAACTACTGCATTTGCTGGAACAATTTCAAGGGTGCCAACACTTTTGGCCATGGCTGTATATTCCAGGATGGGGATCATATTTACCAGGAAGGGACCCAGGATGGTGGACATATATACCAGGATGATGGACATATTTACCAAGATAGGGGATAGTACTACATTTTGAAGAGAGAGGGAGGGCAAGACGTATGTCTTTATAGGATTTAGAATGCTACATAGGCCTATATGTCTGAACAACATGTGGGTGGGGAAAGGGGGCAGGCCCAAATTTCACGCCAGTACTATTGGACTGTAGTTACGCACCTGGATAGATAGATAGATAGATAATCAATACATCTCCATTAAACTAAAAACTAAGTTAATTAGTCAAATTCTGGTTTTCTATTCTGGCAGTCCTCAGAGCTCAGTGCCCAAGACTCTCACAAAATCTATCCCCACACTTTGTTGAGTCTCAAATATAAAGATATAAACTCAATTTGGTTTCTCTTGCAGCGGTTTTCTATTAATATCAGGTTTTAAAATGGGGAAACCAAGAAAGGCAGCATCAGGAACACCAAAGCATTCAAGGAAATTCTAGCGACAAGATAACCAAGAACCTGCTATTTGTAAAAAAGGAACATACTTGAAATTTTATATATGTTGAGATTCTGACCAAAACTGCCCACACCTGACACCGCCGGGTGATGCACCGCGAGACTCGCACGAGATACACGCGAGGCACTCACAAGTGTGACAGCGGCCTTAGAGGATGTTTTGGTAATAGGAAATCAAACTCCGATTTGAAATCCTTCCTCCAAAATGGTCCAGAGTTCTTCCCAATAGTCTAATGTAGGAATACAAAATAAAACTTCATAACTCTCCTTATCTTTATAGGGAACCTGTCACATGTAACAATACTATTAACCTGCAGATATGGGCTGGTTAATAGCGTTTGAAACATGTTTGGAGCCTGCACATTGAACCCCACTGCCAGTAGGAAAACAACTTTAATCCTCACAGCAGCGTTAAGGTTCTGTTGCGGGGCAGGCGCCAGCGCATGTTCAGTCACCATTCTGTGTACTGAGAGCCATGACTTTAAAGGGAACCAACCAGCAGGATTTTCATATAAAATATATAATATATATTATATAAAGCAGAGTGTATGTGTATGTATGTATGTATGTTCGCTAAAGGAATCCGCACTGCCGCATTTACAATCACGAAATTTTTCACATGTGACCCAGGGAACGTCATAGACTATGTTTTCACAGGAACATTTAACCCCGCATTTTACAGTTACTCTCCAAAAAGCTGCCTCCATTAAAGTGAATGGAGCCTGGAACTACAGGTTATTAATAGGAGCTGTAATTGGTTGCTATAGGAACATAGGACATTGTTAGAATAAGAAGCTTATGTGTGAGGTAATATGATGTCGGTGGAGAGACGGATAGAGAGAAAGGGGGAGAGAGAAAGACGGGGAGAGAGACAGATGGGGGAGAGAGACAGACGGAGAGACAGAGACACAGAGACAGAGACACAGAGATAGAGACAGAAGATAGACTGATACAAAGACAGAGAGAGATAGAAACAGGCAGACAGGGACATAGACACAGACAGACAAGGGCAGAGACAGACAGACAGCGAGACACAGACAGAGACTGGGAGACAGACAGAGAGACAGATAATATCCCGGGCAACGTTCGTGTACTACAGCTAGTATATTTATATATATATATATATATATATATACAGAACAAAAGTTTGGACACACCTTCTCATCTCTAGAACAACTGTTAAGAGGAGACTTTGTGCAGCAGGCCTTCATGGTAAAATACCAGCTAGGAAACCACTGCTAAGGACAGGCAACAAGCAGAAGAGACTTGATTGGGCTAAAGAACACAAGGAATGGACATTAGACCAGTTGAAATCTGTGCTTTGGTCTGATGAGTCCAAATTTGAGATCTTTGGATCCAACCACCGTGTCTTTGTAGAAAAGGTGAACGGATGGACTCTACATGGCTGGTTCCCATCGTGAAGCATGGAGGAAGAGGTGTGATGGTGTGGGGGTGTTTTGCTGGTGACACTGTTGGTGATTTATTCAAAATTGAAGGCATACAGAACCAGCATGCCTACCACAGCATCTTGCAAAGGCATGCTATTCCATCCGGTTTGCGTTTAGTTGGACCATCATTTATTTTTCAACAGGACAATGACCCCAAACACACCTCGAGGCAGTGTAAGGGCTATTTGACTAAGAAGGAGAGTGATGGGGTGCTACGCCAGATGACCTGGTCTCCACAGTCACCAGACCTGAACTCAATCGAGATGGTTTGGGGTGAGCTGGACCGCAGAGTGAAGGCAAAAGGGCCAACAAGTGCTAAGCATCTCTGGGAAGTCCTTCAAGACTGTTGGAAGACCATTACCGGTGACTACCTCTTGAAGCTCATCAAGAGAATGCCAAGAGTGTGCAAAGTAGTAATCAAAGCAAAAGGTGGATACTTTGAAGAGCCTAGAATATAAGACATATTTTCAGTTGATTCACACTTTTTTAAGTATTTAATTCCACATGTGTTAATTCATAGTTTTGATGCCTTCAATGTGAATCCACAATTTTCAGAGTTCTGAAAATAAAGAAAACTCTTTGAATGTGGTGTGTCCAAACTTTTGGTCTGTACTGTGTATATATATATATATATATATATATATATATATATATATAATAAAGCTAGTGCTATGCTGGCGCTAGGATGTTAAATCTAAGCATAGCTTATGTTCAGAGGTTGGATGTTTTATTTCAGAAGTATGTGGGTCGGGTCCTGCTATCTATTCCTGCCCCTGTCTGCCTGTCTGACCTTCTTCCATAGACGTTAATTCCAGCACAGGCAGACAGACAGAGGCAGAAATAAATGGCAAGACCCAACCCACATATTCCCTTCCTGTTGTACCTGTCTCTCCAAAAATAGGACAAGTCAGCAAAGGACAGAACACAGCCCAGTGCCAGACTAGACAGCCCCTCACTTACCTCTCATTCAAAGGGTCCTTTTTTTTTTTTATTTCGTACATAAAAAAATGGACCAATTTTCATCATTGTGCTAGATCAGATTTTCATTAATATATGATCAGAGTGACCACTTTTAACAGCAGTGATAATCTTGTATGCCCCCCAAAATAAATAAATTGAAAAGCTTCTCCTACTTAAAAAAATGAAGTCCTCTTCCACTCTGAACAGGCTATTTGTAGATTAAAATTCTAGAGGAGCACTGCAAGGACTATAAGTCTCCTTACACTGCCTAAGGCCCGTTTCACACGTCAGTGAAAAACACTGACGTTCGTCACTGACGTGTAAAACACGCACATGTCCCTCCGTGTTCCGTGATTCACGGCACACGTGGGTTGTCCATGTGCAATCCGTGATCCGTGATCCCGTGATTGCACATGGACAATACTCACCTGCCTTCACTGCTGCTGTCCATGGTGCTGATCTCCTCAGCTCTCCAGCGTCCGCCCACCGCTCTGTGCAGCTACTTCCTGGTCGGCATTTCCTGCTCTCATGAATATTCATGAGCCAGGCAGGAGCTGCCGAGAGCGGAGCAGGCACAGCGAATCGCAGGCAAGGTAAGCTGAAAATTTTGAATATTTCATATGTCCGTGATTTTCTGGTACGTGTTTCACTGATCACACACGGATCACACCATAGTGTGGTCCGTGGGTCATCAGTGATGCCAGAAAAAAAACTGACTTGTCTCCATGCAGAATCACGGCCACGCGTGCACGCTGCATGGAGACACGTTCAGTGAAAAATCACTGATGTGTGAGCAGACCCATTGATTATAATGGGTCTGCGTATGTCAGTGATTCTGGTACGTTTTGGGCCCCTTTCACACGTCAGTGATTCTGGTACGTTTGTGCTTTTTTTAAAACGTACCAGAATCACTGACATACGCAGACCCATTATAATCAATGGGTCTGCTCACACATCAGTGATTTTTCACTGAACGTGTCTCCGTGCAGCGTGCACCCTTGGCCGTGATTCTGCACGGAGACATGTCAGTTTTTGTCTGGCATCAGTCATGACCCACGGACCACACTATGGTGTGATCCATGTGTGATCAGTGAAACACGTACAAGAAAATCACGGACATATTAAATATTCAAAATGTTCAACTTACCTTGCCTGCGATTCGCTGTGCAGCCTCTGTTCTCGGCAGCTCCTGCCTGGCTCATGAATATTCATGAAAGCAGGAACAGCCAACCCGGAAGTAGCTGCAGAGAGCGGTGGGCGGACGCTGCAGACCCGAGGAGATCAGCACCATGGACAGCAGCAGTGAAGGCAGGTGAGTAATGTCCATATGCAATCACGGGATCACGGATCACGGATTGCACATGGACAACCCACATGTGCCGTGAATCACGGAACACGGAGGGACATGTGCGTGTTTTACACGTCAGTGAAGAACGTCAGTGTTTTTCACTGACGTGTGAAACGGGCCTTAAAAAAAGCACAAACGTACCAGAATCACTGACGTGTGAAAGGGGCCTTAGAGCTTTTGGTGAGAGTTTGACGATACATGTTTGCGTGGCTTCAAAAATACAGCATCTTTGGCTAAGTTCACACACTGCATCTTTTACTGTGTTTTTGGTGCATTTTTGAAATCACAAAGATGCACCAAAATGCATGCATTTCCTTCTCCCAGCAAAGTCTATGAGATTTTCATTTTGGTGTCCACACTGGACATCTTTTGTTGGCTGCATCTTGGCTGCGTTTTTGAAGATGTAGCATTTGAAAAACGCGTCAAAAACGCATTGCGTTCATTTTTTTTGGGGACAAAAACACTGCATCTTTGTGGTAAAAAAAGATGTCACGTATAAACATACCCTTACAGTTCTAGCAAAGAGGATGGTAGTTACAGAAATCTCGTGCCCTCTGGGCTTCTTTTTACACAGCGTAAACTGACCTGCGGTGCATTTTTCAGATCCCCAACATGTCAATTTCTCTTGCGGTTACGCTGAGTTTTTTTAATAAAAAAATGTATGTAATACGCACCTAAGAATGACTAAAGAGCTATGTCAAAGCCAAATACCAGAAAGTTTCAAAGACAAAGCAGCTTTATTTGAAGCATGACGCACCAAAAAGAGGCAAAAAAACCTTAGCGTCAAAAATGCAATAACACATGTTTAAAAAAAGCGCACAAAAATGCAATAAAAAATAGGTGCAAAATTCTGGAACGTCAAAAACTTACCAAAAGCTCATGGTGGGAATATAGCTTTAGACCGAAAGTCAGAGGTCTCTTACCTAGCCACATCATATCACCTGCTTTGCAGTGAGGAAGGTGAAACACCCTGAAACACGTGTCTGCAAGTGGAGTTTATGGTTTGGCTTCTTATCCTAAGGGTACCGTCACACTTTAGCGATGCTCCAGCGATCCCATCAGCGATCTGACCTGGTCAGGATCGCTGGTGCGTCGATACTGTTAGGGCCAGATGGACGGGTAGACCCTGGAGGTGGATCCACTGGGCCGAACTCCCGGATGAGGGAAAGGAGTCCGGTAGCCGGAGCACTTTAGGTAGCAGGGCAGTCCGTGCACTGGGAGAAAATGGAGAAGTCCCTGGGACCACGAGGTCACTGATGGTGGTCCGGGTGACGGAGCTCAGGTTCGGAAGCCGTGATGGTGTCAGGCAGGGTCCGGAACCGTTGGAGCGAGATGACGGGTCACCGCAGGGATCCGAGATGGTACGGACTGTCAGGATGGCAGATGGGCAGCGTTCGGGGTTCGAGGTACCGCAGGACCGGATGGCGATGCAGGATCAGCTCTAGAAGACAGAGAGGTAAGTATCTCACAGAGTACAAGGAGACCTGACTCCTAGCTTGGGAAAACACGAAGAACAGGCCCCGCTCCCTTGGACATTAACCCCCTATATACCCTGTACCTGTGTGCATCATTTCCTGTTAGTGGACACTGGCCCTTTAAGAAAGGGTCAGTGACCGCGCGCGCGCCCTAATGCGCATGCGCGCGGCCCGGGTGCCAGAAGCCAGGGAAGGAAGCTGAGAGGAGGACGCAGGGGAGCCGGCCAGGACCTGGGAAGCCGTCGGGCGCCGGGAGCGGAGACCAGGGGGCCTGGGAAGGACGGGCACCGGAGGCTGGAGAGCGGGGAGCGTGGCAGGTGAGCCGGGGAGCGGAGCTGAGGACCCGGGGAGCGGAGCAGAGGACCCGGGGAGGGGAGGCGAGGACCCGGGGAGCGTGACAGTACCCCCCCCCCACGCCCCCATCCCCGCAACCGGGACATGAAGGCACGGATCAGAGGAGTGCCCACGTTCTCCCTGGGCTCCCAGGACCTATCCTCAGGACCATACCCCTCCCAGTCCACCAGGAAGAACTGCCGACCAGGTACGGTCTTCATGGCCACGATATCTCTTACCGCATAGATGTCGTCCTCAGCAATAGGAGGAGGAGCCGGGCTGGCGGCAGCGGAGAAGGGACCAAGGACAACCGGCTTGAGCAGAGAGACGTGGAAGGAGTTGGGTATTCTCATTGTGGCCGGGAGCTGCAGTTTGTAGGAGACCTCATTGATCTTGCCGAGGACTTTAAACGGCCCGATGTAGCGAGGTCCCAGCTTGTAGGATGGTATCTTCAGTCGGATGTACTTGGAAGCAAGCCAGACGAGATCTCCCGGAGAGAAACACGGAGGATCTAGGCGTCTCTTGTCCGCGTGTCTCTTCATCCGCAGGGTTGCCCGTGCAAGGGACGCCTTAACTGAGTCCCAAATGGTAGTAAAGTCACGGAGTACTGCATCAGCAGCAGGGATGTCCGAGGACGAGGATACAGGCAATGGGACAGACGGCTGAAGTCCGTAGACGACATGGAAGGGAGAACTGGAGGAGGACTCACTGACGTGGTGATTATGGGAGAATTCTGCCCAAGGAAGAAGCGTGGACCAATCGTCATGATGGGCGTTCACGTAGTGACGTAAGAAAGAGGTCAATATCTGATTGACCCGTTCCACTTGGCCGTTCGACTGAGGGTGGTAGGCCGAAGAGAAGTCCAGGGTCACTCCCAGATGTTTGCTGTTTGCAGAGAGCCCTCCAGAAGCGGGAGGTGAACTGAGTTCCTCTGTCGGACACTATGTGTGATGGAAAGCCATGCAAGCGGAAAATGTGCTGTATATAGGCGTCCGCGAGTTCCTGAGCAGAGGGCAGTCCAGCCATAGGAACGAAATGGGCCATTTTAGAGAACCGATCCACCACGACCCATATGACTGTGTGTCCGGAGGACAATGGCAAGTCCGTAATAAAGTCCATCGCTATGTGTTGCCAGGGAACTGAGGGTATGGGCAGAGGCAGAAGACGGCCGTATGGCAGGTGTTTGGGTGTCTTGTTCCTGGCACAGGAGGAGCAGGCAGAGACAAAAGAGGCGACGTCCGTGCGCAGGGATGGCCACCAGTAATGACGTACAATAGCGCTCCATGTTTTCTTCTGACCTGCATGACCGGCTGTTTTCGAGGCATGGCCCCAGTGTAACACTTTTTGCCTGTCAGTCTCAGAGACATAAGTCTTCCCAGGTGGTATCTGGGCCAGGGTGACAGGAGCCACCGGGATAATCTTACTTGGACAGATGATGGGTTGAGATGTCTCTTCCTCCTGTTCCACGGGCACGAAAGACCTAGACAAGGCATCAGCGCGTACATTCTTGTTCGCGGGTCGGAAATGAAGCTGGAAGTCGAACCGGGCAAAGAACAAGGACCACCTGGCTTGCCGTGGGTTCAGTCGCTGAGCAGTCCGCAGGTATTCCAGGTTTTTGTGGTCCGTGTAAACAATGACAGGGTACACTGCTCCTTCAAGAAGATAGCGCCATTCCTCCAGAGCCAGTTTGACCGCCAATAGCTCTCGGTCACCGATGGTGTAATTGCGTTCAGGCGCGGAGAAGCTCTTGGAGAAGAAACCGCACGTCACCATCTTCCCGGAGGAGGACTTCTGCATGAGCACTGCTCCGGCTCCCGAGGAGGAGGCATCCACCTCCAAGGTGAATTGGCGGTTTAACTCTGGACGGTGGAGTACAGGAGAGGAGGCAAAGGCTCGCTTTAGAGCGCCAAACGCGGCGTCGGCCGCAGGTGACCAGTCCTTTGGATTAGCCCCCTTCTTGGTCAAGGCGGAGAGAGGAGCAGTCAGAGCCGAGAAGTGAGGAATGAACTGGCGGTAATAGTTAGCGAATCCCAGAAAGCGTTGGATTGCCTTCAGTCCAGAAGGAGGAGGCCAGTTGAGAATGGAGGAGACCTTCTTGGGATCCATCTGCAGTCCGGTTTCGGTGATGAGGTACCCCAGGAAGGGGAGAGAAGACTGTTCGAAGACGCACTTCTCGTACTTGGCGTACAGACGATTCTCTCTCAGTCTTTGTAGAACCAGTTGCACGTTCTCTCGGTGGGTCTGGAGGTCCGGAGAGAAGACAAGGATGTCATCCAGATATACCACCACACAGACGTAGAGGAGGTCCCGAAACACATCGTTCACTAATTCTTGGAAGACTGCTGGTGCGTTGCACAGGCCGAAGGGCATCACGCAGTATTCATAGTGCCCATCGCGAGTGTTGAACGCGGTCTTCCATTCATCCCCTGAGCGGATACGGACCAGGTTGTAGGCACCCCGAAGATCCAACTTGGTGAACACACGAGCTCCTCTGAGCCGATCAAACAATTCGGGGATGAGCGGCAGGGGGTACTTGTTTTTCACGGTGATTAGGTTCAATCCCCGGTAGTCTATACATGGGCGTAGGTCACCCTCTTTCTTCTTTACGAAGAAGAAGCCTGCTCCAGCAGGAGAGGAGGATCTCCGGATGAATCCCTTAGCCAGGCTCTCTGTGATGTACGTAGACATGGCCCTTGTTTCGGCTGGAGACAGTGGATATATCCGTCCTCGAGGTGGTGTAGTTCCCGGGAGCAGGTCAATGGCACAATCGTAAGGACGATGTGGCGGAAGTACTTCGGACTCCTTCTTATCAAAGACGTCCACGAAGGACCAATAGGCTGAGGGCAGTCCCGGTAGGGACTCGGGAACCGGAGGTCGCCGGATAGGTTGTATGGTCTTCAGACACCTCTCATGGCAAGAAGACCCCCATCGAGTGATATCGCCAGTGCCCCAGCTGACTGAAGGCTCGTGTGTCCGCAACCAGGGAAGACCCAGCAGGATTTGATGTGACATATGTGGGAGGACGTAGAGAGCGATGTTCTCGGTGTGCAGAGCACCGATACGCAGTTCAAGCGGCTTGGTGATCCAGGAGATGGTGTCAGAGAGGGGTCTCCCATCCACAGAGGCAATCACAAGAGGTTTGGCGAGAGGAGTAACAGGCACCTGATACTTGTCCACCGTGGCCTGCTGGATGAAATTGCCTGCTGCCCCAGAATCGAGGTACGCCTCAGCCGTAAACCGCGTCTCTCCCGTTGTCACTTGCACAGTCCATGTAACTGGGTCTGAGAGAGTCCCAGCACCTAGGGTGGCCTCTCCTACCAACCCTAGGCTTTGGAGTTTCCCGGCCTCTCTGGACAGGCGCGTAGCAGGTGTGTGCCCTCTCCGCAGTAAAAGCAGAGACCCTTGGCGAGCCGCTCTGCTCGACGTTGCACACGGTCGATCTGCATGGGCTCATGGACGGAGACACCAGAGGCCGTTGACTGGAGTACGGCGGGCTTCTGTGGAGGAGAGGAATGCCGTACCGGACGTCTCTCACGGGACACCTCTTTGGACCGCTCCTGAAAGCGTATGTCCACTCGAGTCGCTAGGGTAATCAGGGCGTCCAGGGTGGACGGTACGTCACGTCCAGCCAGCTCATCTTTGATTCGACCCGATAGTCCTTCCCAGAAGGCGGCGGTTAGGGCCTCGTTATTCCACCCGAGTTCTGAAGCCAAGGTGCGGAAACGGATGGCGTATTGACCCACCGTCAGTGTTCCCTGACGTAACCGGAGAAGAGATGACGCAGACGCGGAGGCGCGTCCGGGTTCGTCAAAGGTGCTGCGAAAGGCCTGCAGAAACTCCTGGAGGTTCTTGGTCATAGGTTCCTCCTTCTCCCACAAGGGGTTCATCCACGCCAGTGCCTCGCCCTCTAGGTGAGACATGATGAAGGCGACCTTGGCTTGGTCGGAGGCAAACAGATGTGGCAGCTGCGTGAAATGGAGGGAGCATTGGTTTATAAACCCCCTGCAGGTCTTGGGATCTCCGGCGTACCGGGGTGGTGAGGCCAAACGCAGTCTGGAAGCATCCGAAGAGGCAGCCACGGGAGCAGGGGTCGTGGCTTGACTAGTGGAGGCCCGGGTCGCTGCAGATGTGACCGAGGCTTGTAGCGTGTTCAAGCGGGCGTCCACGGAGGTCATAAAATTCAGCATGCGGGTCTGGACTTCACGCTGGCGTTGGAGTTCCTCCTGCAAGGCCGCTAGTGCTTCGGCGGGATCCATGGCCTGTTCTTACTGTTAGGGCCAGATGGACGGGTAGACCCTGGAGGTGGATCCACTGGGCCGAACTCCCGGATGAGGGAAAGGAGTCCGGTAGCCGGAGCACTTTAGGTAGCAGGGCAGTCCGTGCACTGGGAGAAAATGGAGAAGTCCCTGGGACCACGAGGTCACTGATGGTGGTCCGGGTGACGGAGCTCAGGTTCGGAAGCCGTGATGGTGTCAGGCAGGGTCCGGAACCGTTGGAGCGAGATGACGGGTCACCGCAGGGATCCGAGATGGTACGGACTGTCAGGATGGCAGATGGGCAGCGTTCGGGGTTCGAGGTACCGCAGGACCGGATGGCGATGCAGGATCGGCTCTAGAAGACAGAGAGGTAAGTATCTCACAGGGTACAAGGAGACCTGACTCCTAGCTTGGGAAAACACGAAGAACAGGCCCCGCTCCCTTGGACATTAACCCCCTATATACCCTGTACCTGTGTGCATCATTTCCTGTTAGTGGACACTGGCCCTTTAAGAAAGGGTCAGTGACCGCGCGCGCGCCCTAATGCGCATGCGCGCGGCCCGGGTGCCAGAAGCCAGGGAAGGAAGCTGAGAGGAGGACGCAGGGGAGCCGGCCAGGACCTGGGAAGCCGTCGGGCGCCGGGAGCGGAGACCAGGGGGCCTGGGAAGGACGGGCACCGGAGGCTGGAGAGCGGGGAGCGTGGCAGGTGAGCCGGGGAGCGGAGCTGAGGACCCGGGGAGCGGAGCAGAGGACCCGGGGAGGGGAGGCGAGGACCCGGGGAGCGTGACAGATACATGGTCGCTGGTGAGCTGTCAATCAGGCAGATCTCACCAGCGACCAGTGACCAGCCCCCAGCCAGCAGCGATACGTGGAAGCGATGCTGCGCTTGGTAACTAAGGTAAATATCGGGTAACCAAGCAAAGCACTTCCCTTGGTTACCCGATATTTACCTTGGTTACCAGCGCACACGGCTTAGCGCTGACTCCCTACACTCCTAGCCAGATTACACATCGGGTTAATAAGCAAACCGCTTTGCTTATTTACCTGATGTGTACTCCGGCTACGTGTGCAGGGAGCCGACACTGGCAGCCTGAGAGCGCGGACGCTAGTAACTAAGGTAAATATCGGGTAACCAAGCACAGCGCTTCGCTTGGTTACCCGATATTTACCTTGGTTACAGCTTACAGCAGGCTGTCAGAAGCCGGCTCCCTGCTCCCTGCACATTCAGATCGTTGCTCTCTCGCTGTCAAACACAGCGATGTGTGCTTCACAGCGGGAAAGCAACGTCAAAAAAATTAACCAGAGCTGTGTGTAACGAGCAGCGATTTCACAGCAGGGGCCAGATCGCTGCTCAGTGTCACACACAGCGAGATCGCTAATGAGGTCACTGGTGCGTCACAAAAACCGTGACTCAGCAGCGATCTCGCTGTGTGAGAAGCACCCCTAAGTCATGTGGTAGTATAGTTTGATATTGACGTTTACGATTGCTCCAATAAGTGGCATCAGAGTTGAAGTCCTCTTCCTCTCTGAAGAGGATATTTGCCATGTAAAACAGTGATTTTTGCAGATGTGGCGCCCTGGACAAGCCAGGTCGTCACAGGTACTGCAACAACACACCCCACACCCCGGTTAGGCACACCAGTCACACACAAATCCTTGTTGCCTCCCTCCAGGGGCTGATGTCCACACAAGGTGGGCTGGAGCCAGGCGCTTGGCCCCACCCACCGAGGAGTTCACAGTCCTGGAGGCGGGAAAGGACAGAGAGAGTTGGAGTTGAGGAAGGAGGAAAGTGGTAGTGGAGGAGCACACTGGCCTTGTCCGGGTACGTGGCCCGGGCACAAACGGCGGGGTTGGCGGACGGTGGTGACCGTCTGCAGGAGAGGCCGATTGACGCACAACCGTAAGGACTGGGGACGGGCGGTGGCCCGCCGGTACCGGACCGGGGAGTGAAGAGAGGCCGGCACCATTTGGCAGGGCCTGTGGACCCCGACCAGGCTTGGAGTCGCCGTTGGACCATTCGGGTCCGTCGGCGGCGAGAGCCTCCGGGGTTTCCCAGCGGCGGAGACCCGACTGAGGGCAACCGCTCAACCGTGAAGGGAAGTGCAGCTGCCGCCACAGCTAGAGTTCCCAGGGCCAGAGCCTGCGAGCATAAAGGGGCTCCTCTGGCAAATACACCGCTGGGGAGCGGGTTACCGGTGGGAAGCCATCGGAGCCGACAACACAACACAGGTGCAGGGAGAGACAGTCACCGCCAACCTACCAGGAGTGACCATCGCAGCCGGCTGCGGGACCCTTCCATCCAGCCGTTTGTTTTATCAGAGACTCTGTCTGCATCATTGGCTGAGTGAGTACTATCGTGCCCCCTGGCACCGCGCTGCCCCCCCGTGACCCTGCACCTCGCCAAACCCCGCTATCCACCTATCCGTCACCGTCATCGGGCCCCGGGTCCACCAAATCCCCCTACCCACGGAGGGGAGAGAAAACATCTCGGCTGCTCCCTGTCATCGCTCCCGGGATCCCCGTCCAGAGCAGCGGTGGTGTCACAATCTCACCACAACCGTGGGTGGCGTCACGGACAACATCCCCAAACCCAAACCGTCCCCTTTTCACTCACGGGCGAGGAGCGCCACTCGGGTTCCCGGATCCGGGTCACCGCTCGAGCCACCGAGCAGCAGCAGCAGCCTCGGACCCGAGTGTTGGCGGGCGCAGCGCCCCGCCGCCCGCGACACAGACCCTTAGAAAAATATGGATGATATTGAGCCAGAAATTATAATGGAACATGTTCTATCTGTGAATAACACAAATGTGAAAAAGGAATGTTTGAATAAGGTCTTAGGCACACGTAGCAGATTTTTTTTTCTGCACAAAAAAGCATGTTTTGGCAGGAAAAAACAGCTGAAAAAAAGTGCATTTTTTATTGCGCATTTTTTCCTTCTTTTTGGGTTTTTTTTTAATCATGGTGATAGCAGCATTCAGGAGGCAGGGACAGGAATTGCTTACCTCTCCCTGGCGATCGAGGCCCTGTAATGCGATCACGGGGACCCGATTGCTGCCATGGCAACCCTGAGTTGTCATCATGACGACCCCGGGTTATTGAGCTACGGAGAGCCTCACACACCATGCACATAGCAAAGGCAAAGTGCTGCGATATAATCCCCTGCAGTGATAAACCACTGCAGGGGATTATAGAAACGCAGAAATAAAGCAGAAACAATTGACACGCTGCTTCTTTTCTTCAGTAACAAAATCTGCAGGAAAAAAAGAAGCAACGTGTGCACAGCAAGTCACGATTCTCATAGACTTTGCTGGGATGCTTTTTCCTGTCAGTATTGATTTAAATCTACAAGGAAAAATGCAGTAAAAGAAGCAAAAAAAAAAAAAGCAATGTGTGCACAAGGCCTTATGCTTTTTTCATGCCTTTTTTATCTATTAGGATAGGGAAAACGTAGAAAAAAAGCAGAAATAATTATCATGCTGCTTCTTTTTACTGCAACAAACTCTGCATGGAAAAAAAGAAGCAGCGTGCGCACAGCAAGTCACGATTCTCATAGACTTTGCTGGAATGCGTTTTTCCTTGCAGTAATGATTAATATCTGCAATAAAAAAGCATGACAAAGCAACGTGTGCACACAGCCTTAGGCTTAGTGGTCAGTGTTAGCCTATGTGCGCACGTTGCGTAGTGTCCATGGTGAAAATTCTGCAGCGATTTGGCAGTGCATGTGAGCTTCAAATCGCTGCAGAAACACTGCGTAATGGATGCAGTGTGTCGGCAGAATAGATGCCAATTTCACGCGCTCGGGATGCTGCCTCTCCTATAGACAGAAAGGGAGCAGCATCCAAAGAGCACAAAATAAGTGACATGTTGCTTTTTAGAACGCAGCGATTTAGATCAAAATTTCAGCATGCAAATCGCTGCGCTTTCAAACGCAACGTGCGGATGGATTCTGCACAATCTTCATAGAATGTGCTGGGGACGCAGCACGCATGCATTTACGTTGCAGTGCAATATGCAGCGGAGACGCATGAAATTATGCAACGTGTGCACATAGCCTTAGGGTTGTTTCAGACTGCGCTCTGCAGTGTCCAGTTGTTGTATATGAGAAGCCCACCTGCAGCAGTCGCCCCAGGGACATCACTCCACCTTCGGGGACGCCACAGGGTCTTCACTTGGGTATTTCTGGCAACAGGTATGTCGGTTTTGTATGTATAGGAGTCGTGTCGCCACTGACGGTTTGCGGTCAGGGTTATGGGTGACCGCCACTGCAGGTTTAACGAGCATCTGGGGCTGATGGGGTCTGCAGTTGGGTGGTGTGGCCTCCCGTGAGTGAGCCTGGCCCCAGGGGCTCGGGTGTGTAGAACAACAGGTCCCAGAATAACTCAGTCTCAGTCCGGAAAGTCTTTCAACTTGTTTTTACTCACTTTTAGATGTTTTGTGAGGTACCCGGGCGATGTTGAGATTAAACCAGGTGAAACCAGGTATCCTTTAGGCCTGTCTAAGGGTAACCGTTAACTCGCCTTCCTAGCACTTCTTGTTTCGGACAACCACTGACTTGAAGTACTGTGGGATTCATCCAGGGAAGTCGCTACTGCCTTTTCTCCCCTTTTTGGCCCGTTTGCCGGCAGCGTGGACCAAGGAAGATGGCTCCAGGCTCAATCCTCCTTATGGGCCCCCTCGTTGCTGCTGAGGCTCAGACTCTAGTTGGTTGGTGAGGGACTTGTAGTTCCCCTCATCGGCAGGTTTATCAGATCAATAAATGGACGTCTACTCTAGGGACCTGTTCCCCGTACTCGACCGATTGACTCCCTCAGCGTCTTTCTGACTGACTTGCTGGTAACCGTTCTCCCCCGCTAACGGCTACTTCACGTGCAGGGTCTGACTAGAGTGTCCACGGGACTGCGTCTCCTAGCAATCGCGGTCATTGCTACCAGACTGGCTCTCCTCCTACTTTCCTGACAGCCTCTGCAACCTTAGCTCCCAGCCTCTCCGCTCCACCCCTTGATGAGATGTGGAGGCAAGCCCCCTCTTGGGTCTGCCCAAGGGTCCCCTCTGAAGGTGTGGGAGACCTGGTCACTATGTGTCTGTGCGTACACACCCTATTCCAGCCTTCAGGATTACCTGGAAGTACTGTCCCAGCATGGGTGCAGTACTCAGTGGTGCCTAACCAGGTCAGAGGCGCCACATATACGTCATTTTAGCTTCTTTTCAGAACTTACATCTATATACCTTTGTATTGCTGTATGTAAAAGTGCAGTCAGATTTGTGCTGCTATACAGAGGTTCCCATAAACTATCATATAACCCACAGTAGTGCATGACAGGTTGTTTTTGTACAAAACCTACACATGGCAGTCACACTAAACCTGGGCCATATTTTTGGGTGGAATTGGCGGCAACCCAATATGCAAAGTGAAAAGATAGTTCTGACAATAAATAAATTCCATATTGTCGTATACGGTGGCACTCTGTGATAAGGCGAACTCGAAAACCACCCCTTATGTATGTTATCTGGTATCTCTTTGGTGAAAAAATTGTAATCCTAGGTGTGGCGTCACTGTAAATAAAGCTACCACAATCCAATAAATCTACCACACTGTGCGTCCTCCCTTCCTGGCTTCCAGTTGGGAGCATCCTCCTTTCCTGGCCCCAAGTTGGGAGCGTCCTCCTTTCCTGGCCTTCAGTTGGGAGAGTCCTCCCTTCCTGGTTTCCAGTTGGGAGCGTCCTCCTTTCCTGGCCTCCAGTTGGGAGCGTCCTCCTTTCCTGGCTTCCAGTTGGGAGCGTCCTCCTTTCCTGGTTTCCAGTTGGGAGTGTCCTACTTTCCTGGCCTCCAGTTGGGAGCGTCCTCCCTTCCTGGTTTCTAGTTGGGAGCGTCCTCCCTTCCTGGCCTCCAGTTGGGAGCGTCCTCCTTTCCTGGCCTCCAGTTGGGAGCATCCTCCTTTCCTGGCCTTCAGTTGGGAGAGTCCTCCCTTCCTGGTTTCCAGTTGGGAGCGTCCTCCTTTCCTGGCCTCCAGTTGGGAGCGTCCTCCTTTCCTGGCTTCCAGTTGGGAGCGTCCTCCTTTCCTGGCTTCCAGTTGGGAGCGTCCTCCTTTCCTGGCTTCCAGTTGGGAGCGTCCTCCTTTCCTGGCTTCCAGTTGGGAGCGTCCTCCTTTCCTGGCTTCCAGTTGGGAGCGTCATCCTATCCTGGCTTCCAGTTGGGAGCATCCTACTTTCCTGGCCTCCAGTTGGGAGCGTCCTCCTTTCCTGGCTTCCAGTTGGGAGCGTCCTCCTTTCCTGGCTTCCAGTTAGGAGCGTCCTCCTTTCCTGGCTTCCAGTTGGGAGCATCCTACTTTCCTGGCCTCCAGTTGGGAGCGTCCTCCTTTCCTGACTTCCAGTTGGGAGCGTCCTCCTTTCCTGGCTTCCAGTTGGGAGCGTCCTCCTTTCCTGGCTTCCAGTTGGGAGCGTCCTCCTTTCCTGGCTTCCAGTTGGGAGCGTCCTCCTTTCCTGGCTTCCAGTTGGGAGCGTCCTACTTTCCTGGCCTCCAGTTGGGAACGTCCTCCTTTCCTGGCCTCCAGCGGGGAGCACCATACTGTGAGGACGTTCTCTAGGGTTCGTGCACAGGACGTCTTTTATGATTGTGTTTCTCCTGAAGTGAATGCTTGCACATTATTTGCTGTGACTTTCTTGCCTTTTTATTATGTACACCATAGTGAGCGGCCTCTTGGTAAACGGTCGGGTCATGTCTTTCATGGCTTTAGAAGCCTGAAGCAGCTAAAAGAAGCTCAAAAGTACAAGACAAGGAGCCATTTTTCCATTGCAGCGCATGTGTTTATTTCTTGTATGGCACTTATTACAGGTTCCTGAGCGGCTGCCTGACAGCCATATGTGCATATTCTCTTGGGCCATGTGCACACTGAGTATTTGGTGCGTTTTTTACCTCAGTATTTGTAGCCAAAACCAGGAGTGGGGCAATCAAGAAGAACAGTATAATAGAAACTCGAGCACCACTTCTGTATCTTTCACCCACTCCTACTTTTGACTTAAAATACTGAGGTAAAAAACGCACCAAATACTGAATGTGTGCACGTGGCCTATACCTGCAATGACCATCCAGCACAATAATATCATCCTTTCTCTGCAGTCTCCAGTGAAGCTTGCTGTGACCGCACTCTGCAGTTTGGGCCATGTTTGGGCAGGTTGTAGGAGGGCTGCTATACAGAAACACAGTAGAAATGTGGCGCAGTGCCTGCTGGGAAGCCTGACGTCCTGCCATGGCACTGGTCTGCCCTGGAGCAGGCCGCAGCGTCGTTACCATGGTAGCGGTTACTACGGGTACTGTTACTGGGAGACCACAAACAATGGCCGTGGTAAAGCCTGGGACTCGGCAGACACTAGATCAGTCAGTGCTGGAGCCGGGCGCGGCGGACGCAGGAGGGGAGGACACACTGCAGGTCAGACATTGCTCCGGTCGGTGCTAGATTGAACGCCAAAGCATGCTGGGAAATGTAGTCTTCCGAATTCTGATCGTGACTCTGAGCCTAGTAATCTGATACAGCGGCATTATTATAAATCAGCCCTGATATAATCTGTCATGTTTATAAAAGTGCAACGATCTGCAGTGAAAATGCCACAGGGAGCCCTGATCCTGATCACATCTGATCGTGACCAATCAGCTGTGCTATCGTGATAGGACACCGATCTGTGAGGCCAGATTATGCCAAAGCAGGATGTGTGCAGGGATTATACTGGCAGACGGATTATGGCTCAGCCTGGGACGGATTATAGAATGTAACAATAGATGTTATTATATCAAATCCCACATAGCCTGTGCTGTATCAGCGGGAAGTAGCATGTAACAATAGATGTAAATAGATAGAACATCCCATCCAGTGGTCGGTCTCCCACTAGTGGTCAGTTACAGATGAAAGGAAATCCCACGTTGATTGATATTATCACAGAAGACAATGGCTCCACTTGTGATGGTCTTTTCCTAAAGGTCACGTTGTAAGGTATTCACAGCTGTAACCACCTGCAGGAATAGTCCTGATGGGGCGGGGGAGGTTACGGATTCAGGCTTGGTATGGGTTATAATTAAGGATGTGCACTGAGCACAATGTAATAAACCCAATAATCTGTAGAGAAGGTCTTCTTCCTTGTGTAGAAGCTTCACTACGTGCCATATGATCTGTAGACTGCTGCTTCGCTCTGTGGGTCCAGCAGAATCCGACCGTCCGACCCACCAAAGTACCAGCAGAGAATTGTGTAGCCCTGTGACTGAGCATGCCCGCTATATCAGTACCGGTGGATTGTAGATACATGTGCCAGCGTGGTATGTTATCTACTACTGTCCTGGAGGGCTGTATAGAGATATAACAGGACCCTAACCCCTCATTTCCCCACTCTCCGCCATTTCTTATGTGTTATGGGCAGCTGAAACATAAAAAATGATGAAATCCAGATGAAGAATTAGGCAGGCAATGTACACCTACACCTTGCCACCATTCACTTGGTGGTAGTCAGGAAAGCCCTTTTGGTCTTTGCCACCATTCACCTGGTGCTAGTCAGGAAAGCCCTTTTGGTCTTTGCCACCATTCACCTGGTGCTAGTCAGGAAAGCCCTTTTGGCCTTTGCCACCATTCACCTGGTGGTAGTCTGGAGAACCCTTTTGGCCTTTGCCACCATTCACCTAATGGTAGTCAGGAGAGACCTTTTGGCCTTTGCCACCATTCACCTAATGGTAGTCAGGAGAGTCTTTTTGGTCTTTGACACCCTTCACCTTGTGGTAGTCAGGAAAGCCCTTTTGGTCTTTGCCACCATTCACCTGCTGGTAGTCAGGAAAGACCTTTTGTTCTTTGCCACCATTCACCTGGTGGTAGTCAGTAGAGCCCTTTTGGTCTTTGCCACCATTCCCCTGGTGGTAGTCAGGGGAGCCCTTTTGTTGTTTGCCACCATTCACCTGGTGGTAGTCAGGAAAGCCCTTTTGGCCTTTGCCAACATTCACCTGGTGGTAGTCTGGAGAACCCTTTTGGCCTTTGCCACCATTCACCTAATGGTAGTCAGGAGAGTCTTTTCGGTCTTTGCCACCCTTCACCTGGTGGTAGTCAGGAGAGACCTTTTGGCCTTTGCCACCATTCCCCTGGTGGTAGTCAGGGGAGCCCTTTTGGCCTTTGCCACCATTCACCTAATGGTAGTCAGGAGAGTCTTTTCGGTCTTTGCCACCCTTCACCTGCTGGTAGTCAGGAGAGCCCTTTTGTTGTTTGCCACCATTCACCTGGTGGTAGTCAGGAAAGCCCTTTTGTTCTTTGCCACCATTCACCTGGTGGTAGTCAGTAGAGCCCTTTTGGTCTTTGCCACCATTCCCCTGGTGGTAGTCAGGGGAGCCCTTTTGTTGTTTGCCACCATTCACCTGGTGGTAGTCTGGAGAACCCTTTTGGTCTTTGCCACCATTCCCCTGGTGGTAGTCAGGAAAGCCCTTTTGGCCTTTGCCAACATTCACCTGGTGGCAGTCTGGAGAACCCTTTTGGCCTTTGCCACCATTCACCTAATGGTAGTCAGGAGAGTCTTTTCGGTCTTTGCCACCCTTCACCTGGTGGTAGTCAGGAGAGACCTTTTGGCCTTTGCCACCATTCCCCTGGTGGTAGTCAGGGGAGCCCTTTTGGCCTTTGCCACCATTCACCTAATGGTAGTCAGGAGAGTCTTTTCGGTCTTTGCCACCCTTCACCTGGTGGTAGTCAGGAGAGACCTTTTGGCCTTTGCCACCATTCACCTGGTGGTAGTCAGGAGAGTCTTTTTGGTCTTTGCCACCATTCACCTGGTGGTAGTCAGGAGAGCCCTTTTGGTCTTTGCCACCATTCACCTGGTGGTAGTCAGGAGAGCCCTTTTGGTCTTTGCCACTATTCACCTGCTGGTAGTCAGGAGAGCCCTTTTGTTGTTTGCCACCATTCCCCTGGTGGTAGTCAGGAAAGCCCTTTTGGTCTTTGCCACTATTCACCTGCTGGTAGTCAGGAGAGCCCTTTTGTTTTTTGCCACCATTCCCCTGGTGGTAGTCAGGAAAGCCCTTTTGCCCTTTGCCACCATTCACCTGGTGGTAGTCATGAGAGCCCTTTTGGCCTTTGCCTCCATTCACCTGGTGGTAGTCAGGAGAGCCCTTTTGCCCTTTGCCACCATTCACCTGGTGGTAGTCAGGAGAGCCCTTTTGGCCTTTGCCTCCATTCACCTGGTGGTAGTCATGAGAGCCCTTTTGGCCTTTGCCACCATTCACCTGGTGGTAGTCAGGAGAGCCCTTTTGGCCTTTGCCTCCATTCACCTGGTGGTAGTCATGAGAGCCCTTTTGGCCTTTGCCACCATTCACCTGGTGGTAGTCAGGAGAGCCCTTTTGGCCTTTGCCACCATTCACCTGGTGGTAGTCATGAGAGCCCTTTTGGCCTTTGCCTCCATTCACCTGGTGGTAGTCATGAGAGCCCTTTTGGCCTTTGCCTCCATTCACCTGGTGGTAGTCAGGAGAGCCCTTTTGGCCTTTGCCTCCATTCACCTGGTGGTAGTCAGGAGAGCCCTTTTGTTGTTTGCCACCATTCACCTGGTGGTGGTCAGGAGAGGCCTTTTGGCCTTTGCCTCTATTCCCCTGGTGGTAGTCAGGAGAGCCCTTTTGTCCTGTGTCATAGTATGCGTTTTCTTACCATTCTTATACCATATACAAAAGCACAGCTGACTACATTTTTCTATGTCGGGCCAATGCAGAATTATAGGGCGAGATGGAAGGTCCTACCATATGACGGCAGGATTGCATTGTTCTGCGTGTTTGTTGCCTGTTTCCATGAAGACATATAGGTCTGCATAGGCGCTGGAGACATACTTTTAGAAAATTGTGTCTTTCAGACTATTTACAAAGTTATGTTTATATAAGCCTTTTTGACAGCGGAAAAATCCATTAAAAAATAAAACAGTTTTGCACCTTTTTTTAATGTTTTTGTGTATATTTTTTTTCTGCTTCATTGACTCCGTAGTAAAATTTGGACTTTTTTTGTTAAGCAAAGACATCTCCAGAGTTGCCGGTTTTGCCTTCTTCACATACATAGCACCATGGGCAGAATTGGTGCAGTTTCCTGTAGATATGAATCAGAGTATTGCAATCGTTTTTCCATGTGGGTTCGGGACACAATGCCCTTTAAAATCCACATCAGAAAAGCCGATGTGAGCGGACGCTTACATCAGAGTCACGGGTCACTCACACAGCCTGGGCTACGTACACGTTCTGTGATTTTCTCGCATACCTCATGTATTTATTACAGTCTATGGGGCTGGTCACGTGTCTGTGAAGATCATTGAAACGCGTCTGATTTTTATTTTTATCATAGATCAAAATCCACATTAGAAAGTCACAAGCAGTTGGCTGATGGGGATAAAGGTCATTTTTCGATAGCCGTTATACCAGGAGAGGTGTTGATATCCCCTTCTAACATGCACTGTTCATTTTGTCACTAATTTATGGTGTCGGGTTCCCCATCTCTTTGGTCTGGATGCTGCCATTCTGCGCTTTGTGTTGAGCCGTGTTGCTATGCCCCTTTTTGCTTCTGGAGTGAATGCGGTGAATAGTTTGTTTTAGTAACAGCCTCACAGATTTCCTGGTAACCAGGGACACATTGTTTCACTGAAGATGCTGGATACCGGCGCTGGGATTGTATCAGGCTTTCCATACTGATTTTCTCTTATTAACCCTATACTCGGAGCCACGGTGAGATGGCGGGATAGACATTTTTACCAACACAGGTCCAATAGTCCTAATATTTGTTGTAACGCTCCATCATATGTGCATTATATAAAGCACTTGCTGTAGTACCCGGGCGTTGCCCGGGATAGTAACTGTCTCTCTGTCTGTATTCGAGTTTCTGTCTGTCTGTCTCTGTTTCTGTATCTGTATCAGTTACTCTGTCTCTGTATCAGTTTCTCTGTCTCTGTATAAGTTTCTCTGTCTGGCCCTCTCTATCTATGTCTGTCTGTCTCTCTCTGTCAGTCTGTCTGTCTCTGTCTCTTTCCCTGTCTCTTTACTATTCTGTCTCTTTGCTTGTTTCTGTTTCTTTCCCTGTCTGGTTACTTGTCTCTGTCTCTTTCCTTGTCCCTGTCCCTTTCCCGTCTGTCTTTTTCCCTGTCTGCCTCTTTCACTGTCAGTCTCTCTCTCTGTTTCTATCCGTCTCCCCACTGACATCTTATTACCTCACACATAATCTTCTTATACTAACAATTTTTTTCCTATAGCAACCACTCACAGCTCCTATTAATAACCTAATAGCTCGCAGCTCCATTGACTTTAATGGAGGCAGGATTTTTGGAGTAACTGTAAAGCATGGGGTTAAATTTTCCCGTCCAAACATAGTCTATGACGTTCCCTGAGTCACATGGAGTGTTTGTGCAAAATTTCGTGATTGTAAATGCGACGGTGCGGATTCCTTTAGCGGACACACACACACACACACACACACAGCTTTATATATTAGATGTCACTAACAGCATTGATAGAGATGCATATGTGGAAACATACCATACCCAGAGCATGCTGTTTTGTAAAGAGAAAAAAATGCTACTTCTCCCAGAAATCACAAGACTGTGTATTTAATGATGAACGAGTTTTGAAATACTCAGATTCGTGATACTCATAGCTAGTACTGTCTAATACTCGCGTATTCATTCCGAATAGCATGTGTAATGCAAGTCAATGGGGAATACTCGCAAAGTAACGAGTAACCCGAATGCCATATAATTCGTGCGAGTAGCTAATATTGCGGAATTCAGGTTACTCGTTACTTTGCGAGTATTCCCCATTGACTTGCATTGCACACACTATTCAGAATGTGTATCAATAAATAAGGGAGAAATTGAGTACAAAAGCACAGAAAAATTAAAGTAGTGAAAAATTACAAAACTTTATTGATGTAAAATCAGGTAAAATCAATCATTAGAGTGAAATGATCCACAAATTCAGAAGAGTGGGGAAAGGGCGAGGGGGGCAAAGAAAAGGGAAACACAAAAAGGCCGGTTCCTGCTGCAATAAATGGTACAATACCAAGGGTAGTGTGGAATCAAAAAAAGCAACAAAGCAGAAAAGCAAACCATCAGGAGAAGTACGGTAAGTGCAACAGTGAAAAGTCTGAAATCATGTCGACATAAGCCCTGAAAACCATAAAGAGTCACAGTATAATGACATAAATATCAACAGAGGCATAAATGTCAAACATTAGTCAGAGAAGGGCAAAATAGCCCATGTGAACAAAGGAAACACTTCCAGCCGGTGGTGATGCAGACAGGAGTGGAGGCCAAAAAGGAGAGAAAACACCTAACGTACGTTTCGCATATTAAAAGTATAAAGGTTCATCAGAGGAGACGGGATAATGGCGCCTGCTTGCAGACATAGCCCCTTTAAATAGGCATTTGGAGAAGTCATGTGACCACACTGCCGATCACATGACCACATCACACAGGGCATGTGCGCACCCACCGTAAGTATACATCAACATGGGTAAGAGTCACATGGAAAAACCATGTGACCATGAACCCAGTCACATGACCGCGCGAACGATGCATGCGTACACCTGCCGCAGGCCCGCAAAATAAGCGCCGCCCCCGAGAGTCAACGCCAGCAGCACATGCACAAGAGCAGATGGCCATAGCTTTCGCGCATGCGCAGCAAAGCGACACAGAAACGAAAGCGGCGGGCAGCAGACAGCACGGCAGCGACGCATGCGCACAGCGGTCAGGCGATGAGGCCACAAGGGGTAAATATAACAAATGTCAGAAAATGCAAAAAAAAAAAAGTCAAATGCCAAACAATACATCGGAATGCATATGCGAGTATTAGACAGTACTCGTTATGTGTATCGCAAATCCGAGTTTTTCTAAACTCGCTCATCATTATGTGTATTGCATCTTAAACCACTACGTCATATTAATATTGCACAGGCAGAAGTCTGCAGAGGACCTTGTGCAGACATGGCCATGATGCTCACAAAATCAGGAGCAGGACCACTTCTCTTATACATGGCCATGGTCTGGTTATGACAATGGAGATTAGAGAAGATGGACATTTCTGTTGTTTTATTCCTAGTATGTCACAATTAAAGCAGATTGCTGCACAGAAGAGGAAAGCAAACGACAGCTCCCTGTTATGTCTACGGATAACCCTTTACTTAAAGAGAACCTGTCAGCACAATTTTGTAATGTAAAGACATGTCTGCAATGGTGCTATAATACTGATTAAATTGATATCTTTGATGCAGAAATCAACTGTGTTGCTCTTTTTAATCACCACAATGTTTTCTGCAAATTAGATTTCAGTGCACTGGATTTCTCCTCCCTGTCTGTGATTCCCCATACCCTCAGCATGACTCTAGTTTGTGAAAGATCTGGCTCATCTGTTTCAAATCTCAGCAGTGACCTGTCATTCAGAGACTGGAGGCAGATGGAGCAACTGGTGAATCACAGATAGGGAGGAGAAGACCTAAATAGTAAAAAAGCTAAAATGCTGATTGCAGAAGAACCACAAAACAGATTTCTTCACCAAAATTGTCAATTGAATCAGCATTGTAGCACCGTTACAACCAAGTCTTTACATTAAAACACAAAATCGTGCTGACAGGTTCTCTTTAGCAACACAAAGACAACTTAGTGGGACCCAACTGCTGTCTGTTCCTGATTCTTTTTGTAAGGGCATACTTAACGGGGTTGTCAGGTAATAATTTATTGCATGATGGAGACATGACCTGTGCGACCCGTACCATTCTGCAGAACAGGGCACTTTTATCACCATTAGGCCACCTTCACACGTCCTTGATTCCGGTACATATGATGTCCGTTTTCATACGTACCAGAGACACGAACATACGCTGACCTATTAAAATCAATGGGTCTGTGCACACATCAGTGTTTTTCCATGTCACTGTGTTCCACATGAAGACAAGTGAGTTTTTCTCCGGCAGCACTGTTGTCACTAGGACCACACACTGATGTGATCCATGTGACACGTACAGGAGAAAACGCATGTCTTTGAAATAAAATGATATTTATACTCACTTGTCTCCAGCACTGCTTTGTTCGGCGCTGCTCTCACTTGCTTCTGTGACTGCTCATTATGCTCATGAATATTCACTGCACTGTGGACCCAGAAGCAGCAGTAGCACCAGAGACCGCAGTGCCCAGGGACAGGTGAGTAAAAACTTTCTGATCTCCGTGTGCTATCATGGATAGCACACAGAGAACACACGAGTGACGAAATTACGGCACACGGATGGCCATACGCACCTTCAACATGAACCACAAAAAACATGAATTTTTATCACGGACGTGTGAAGAGGGCCTACGACTGTTGTTTCATATGCCAGTAAAAAAATTAAAATATTAGAGTAGAGTTTTATTAAAAGATGCACACCTCTTAACATTTTTTGGGATTTTTGCAAGTCTGAGATGGGTTAGGAAGATATGAGAATAAAGTAAAAAGTCACCCAGAACATTTTATACTATCTTCTGGCCCTAGTTAGAGTTGTCCCTTAGTTTGACAATCCCTTCTTAAAGGGAATTTGGCAGCAGGATTTCGGCCACCTCATTCTATTTACCGTATATATGCAAGTAGCTCTTTCAAGGCATAGTCCAGAAATATCTTTACATGGCCAGTCTGTTCCTCCAATACTGACAAATCAGCATTTGAACTGTTAGGCTATGTGCCCACGCTGCGGAAAATGCACGGATTTTGCCGCGGATTTCTCGCGGAAAAGCCGCGGATTTTCCGAAAATCTGCAGCAGCGGCACTTCCAAGCCATTTCAATGGCATTTTGGAAATGCTGTGTCCATGCTGCGGATTTGCCGCGGATTTTGATCCGGAAAAATCTGCAGCATGTCTATTATTGTTGCGGATTTTGGTGCGGATTTTGGCTATAGAATGGGGGGAAAAAAAAAAATCCGCATCAAAATCCACGGCAATTTCGCGGTAAATCCGCGGCAAAAAAAAGGTGCGGATTTGCCGCGAAAGTCGCGGTTTTTCATGCAGAAAAATCCGCAGCAACATTCTACCGTGGACACATAGCCTTATGCAAATGTGTCTGTAGATCTGAATCCTCCGTCACTCCATCTCTATTCTCTGCCCAGTGCTGACTTCTCCTTCTTGACTGACGGCTCCTTTGCCTGACGTCACACAGTATAGAGGTTGTCAGATAAGTAGGAACGGGCGCTGCTGGGCAGGGAATAGAGCTGGAGTGACAGAGGCTTCGGATCTATAGCCTTATTTGCATTTCAAACACTGATTGTTGCATTACAGAGGAATGGACTGGCCATGTACAGATATTGCTGGACTTTTCCTTGGAAGAGCTACATGAACATATAGTTTGCGGGAGGTGAAATCCTTCTGGCAGATTCCCTTTAAATGCTGTAGTTCTTGTGTATAGAACTAATCCCTTGCACCAGTGCCATTCCAGCGATATCTGCCTACTTGCTTGACATTATGCCACATCAGCACTGCAGTCTCTCAGTCTATGGGCTGCAGCGCTCACGTGCCAGAGCAATATCATGCGAGCACCGTCACTAATATCACTGGAACAATGTCCTTGTGCATACACCTGCACCAGGCCCATCAGTATCAATAAATATGGGCCAAAAACTACCTAATAAGAAAATTGTCTTTGTTGTCTATATCATCCAATCACAGCCAGGCTTTAATTTCTCAAAGTGGTATTTAGAAATGAAAGCTGCATTGTCATTGGCTGCTATAGACAACAAAGTCAGTTTTTCTGTTGGACAGTTTTCCTGAATCTCCCTTATGTAGAGGTATTCATATAATCTTGTATACTGTATCCTAATCATCTGGAGCCGTTTTACATATGCCAGAGAATATTATAAGCACTTTCATACTATTAAAATAATAAGAATAGCTCCTTCTGCAACAGCAATAATAAAATTCTCTTATAGGCACCAGCAGCAGAATACATTGTATGCCCGTTCTCTTCTGATGAAGGCAAGTTAGGCGAAACATGTCAGGATGGGGGGACGGGGTCATGTGCTTTAGGTCTTAACCTTTGTGGTTGCTGTCCCTGCCAGAAGCAAGACGAAATGTGCTGCAGACACAACTGTAACTATTGCAAAAATAGGAGACAGTAATAATGGAAAATTCACACATTAGGGATATAGTCAACCAGTTTCATCCTAAAGAGAATCTGGCACCAAGTGTTTGCCACCTAATCTGAGAGCAGCCTAAGGTAAGGGCAGAAACCCTGATTCTAGTGATGTCGTTTACTGGGCTACTTGCTGTGGTTTTGAAAGCCATCACTATTTTATCTGCAGAAGATTATGAGGACTAGTAAACCTAGTGCCATGTAGTCCTCCTTATTCATGAGCTTTGTATATTCCTGCTCCTACCACTTATTAGCAGCTTTCGGTGTACACTATACCTGGGCAGTTGCTAATCAGTGGTGTGGGCGGAGTTATAGAGCTCAGCATTCAGAGAACTGCTAGATCTGCAGAAGATAAAACAGGGATTTTATCAAAATAAGAGTAAGCAGCCCAGTAAGTGACACATCGCTGGAATCAGGGACTATGTCTCTATTTTATGCTGCTCTCAACAATATAATATATAACAATATGTCTAGATATTATGTTGCTCTGTAACAAAAAGCCGGTGACAGATTACCTTTAATTTTATTTTGGGTACAGTTTTCGGAAAAATGCATATGCATAAAACAAGTTAAAAAGTGGGAGTCCAGTTGGTGGCGCCACACTAAAACATATGGTAACGTGACATCATTATAATAAATGCAAAAAAAGCTACCAATGACCCAAAGAATAATGTATCTGAGCGGGCTACCAATAGCTATAGTATTGCATATACTTGAAATTCTGTGTTTTTCTGAATTCTTACCAATGTAGTTTAATTTCCCTAGTTTGGACAAACATATTGGATAATTTTTTGCTCTATAAATTTTATGTATATGCAATAATATATCTATTGGTAGTCTGCCCATATACAGTACATAATCCTTTGGGGACATTGGATAATTTCTTTGCAGGTATTTTAATGATGTCACATTTCCGTATGTGGTAGTGTGGCGCCACCTACTGGCCTCCCACTTTTTAACTTGTTTTAGGTCACATTTATATATCAGTAAAATTATTAGCTATTTATGCTTTGGCGTTGTATAGTTCTCTTTTTTTGTAGGACTTCTTTATAGTCCTGTGCTTGACAATCATTATTTCCATGACACATGCTTAGGCACAAATATAGAGTTTCAGACCAGTAATATTTTATGTGCCTTTTTCTGCTTGCAACATTTAGCTAATTGTATATACAGTAGCAGAATACAGTCACTGTTCATGGCAGCCTGTATTCTGTGAATAAAAAGAGCAAAAATGCTGTCACCAAGTCCATCGGCCTTCATCATTTTGGTTCCTAATTCTTCAAAAACTTATTGTAACACTGTGTGTACTACCAGCTTGACAGAAATTGGAATTCGTGTTTGCCAAATCATACTGGTGTAATTATACCCATTATAGTCAAAACGTTTTGTAGTTCTCATATCCAGAACTGTAGCTGATTCTTCAGTAATGCCAATGTAACATTTATGATTAAAGGGAATCTGTCAGGTGATTTTGTAGTACAATACTAATGTTATCTTTAAAGTGGACTTACTGATCCTGAAAAGATTCCTTAAGTTTTATAGCTCTACCTTATCCTGTTATCTTGCTGTAAAGGTGGCTTTACACACTGCAACATCGCAAACGACATCGCTGTAACGTCACCGGTTTTGTGACGTAATAGAGACCTCCCCAGCGACATTGCAGTGTGTGAAACACATCAGCGACCTGGCCCCTGCTGTGAAGTTGCTGATCGCTACAAATCGTTCAAGACCATTCTTTGGTCCTTTGTTTCCCGCTGTGCAGCAAAGTCTCAGTGTGTAAAGGGGACTTAAAACACTGGAAACGAGTGATGTGTCACAATATCTGTCAATCACTATTCTCTGTCAGTCGATCTCTCCCTCTCGGTCTCTATTCTCTCTGTCGGTCCGTCACTATCTCTGTCCCTCTCTCATAGTCTGTCGGTCATTTTCCCCTCCTCTCTCACACTCACAGATCCCCGGCGCGGCGCTGCACGGCATTCACACTGCTGCAGCGGCTTTTACTATTTTGAAAAAGCCAGCCGCTCATTAAACAATTTCGTATTCCCTACTTTCCCCGCCCACAGGCGCCTATGATTGGTTGAAGAAAAAACAAAAAGCCAGCACCAAATGTGCACTACAGCACTAAACATTCCAAACTGTACTTATTATAAAAAATTTTTTGAGATTTTTGGCAAAAAATCTCATTTGAAGCAGTCCTACACTAAAATATTTTTATAAAATGTGCCATGCGGCCTCACATATGAATAGTAGAACTGCTCTTAGCAGCACTCACCTGGTCTATTTCAATCCCGTACCCATGACTGAGTCATGGCTGTGGGCGGGACAGGTCCAAGCAAATGCTGCATGAAGTAAATAGCCTGTGGACAAAGCCTGATGACTTAATGTGAACAGTCACCAACCGCCAAAATCTATACAGATGGAATACATCCCAAATTGGATTCTTCATTGAATTGGTCGGTGGTTGACCTCCACCTTGCTATGCACCCCAATTTGGGATGTATTCCATCTGTCTGGATTTTGGCGGTTGGTGACTGTTCACATTAAGTCATCAGGCTTTGTCCACAGGCTATTTACTTCATGCAGCATTTGCTTGGACCTGTCCCGCCCACAGCCATGACTCAGTCATGGGTACGGGATTGAAATAGACCAGGTGAGTGCTGCTAAGAGCAGTTCTACTATTCATATGTGAGGCCGCATGGCACATTTTATAAAAATATTTTAGTGTAGGACTGCTTCAAATGAGATTTGCCGTGACGTGGCGAAGCAGCTCAAGAAATTGCAATTTTTTGCCAAAAATCTCAAAAAAAAATTTTATAATGCAGTTTGGAATATTTGATGCCTTAGTGCACATTGGTGCTGGCTCTTTGTTGTTTCTTTGTTGAATTGGTCGGTGGTTGACCTCCACCTTGCTATGCACCCCAATTTGGGATGTATTCCATCTGTATAGATTTTGGCGTTTGGTGACTGTTCACATTGGGTCATCAGGCTTTGTCCACAGGCTATATATATACTTCATGCAGCATTTCCCTGGACCTGTCCCGCCCACAGCCATGACTCAGTCATGGGTACGGGACTGCAATAGACCAGGTGAGTGCTGCTGAGAGCAGTTCTGCTATTTATATGTGAGGCCGCATGGCACATTTTATAAAAATATTTTAGTGTAGGACTGCTTCAAATGAGATTTGCCGTGACGTGGCGAAGCAGCTCAAGAAATTGCAATTTTTTGCCAAAAATCTCAAAAAAAAATTTTTTATAATGCAGTTTGGAATATTTGATGCCTTAGTGCACATTGGTGCTGGCTCTTTGTTGTGCCTATGATTGGTTGCAGTGAGACACGCCCCCACGCTGAGTGACAGGTGTCTCACTGCACCCAATCACAGCAGCTGGTGGGCGTGTCACTATGGAGTATAGAAATAAATAAATTAATTAAAAAAAACTGGCGTGCGGTTCCCCCCAAATTTAATACCAGCCAGATAAAGCCATACGGCTGAAGGCTGGTATTCTCAGGATGGGGAGCCCCACGTTATGGGGAGCCCCCCAGCCTAACAATATCAGTCAGCAGCCGCCCAGAATTGCCACATACATTATATGCGACAGTTCTGGGACAGTACCCGGCTCTTCCCGATTTGCCCTGGTGCGTTGGCAATAATCGGGGTAATAAGGAGTTATTGGCAGCCCATAGCTGACAATAAGTCCTAGATTAATCATGTCAGGCGTCTCCCCGAGGTGGGAGGGGGTAGCAGTGAATATGCAGTTTGTAGTTACATATGCTTGACCAGTTACTATGTCACACTGAATTCTATGGAGCTTATAACAAGATAACAGGAAGAGGTAGAGCTATAAAAGTTACTGATTCTGAAAGGTTTCCTTAAGCCCTATTTAAAAATAACATTATTAATGTACTACAAAATCCCCTGACAGATTCCCTTGAAGAGTACTGTACATTTAGGAGATGAGTGACTGTATAATATAAATCTATTCTGTTTTCCAGTAATACTCCATCCGTGTTTATGGTTGTGCCAATCCAGCATTAGATCATGACTACTGAGGTGCAGATTGGGCCTTGGAAGCCCCACAGGCCACGGGGCCCAATTGCAGCTTTATATAGCAGCCCAGGACCCAAGTATGCATTGCCGGGAAACACAGGTAAATACTAAGTGTGTACGGGTTATTTTAAAACAGGCCAAGAATACATGGGGCCACATTTATCTAGGATTTGTGCATCATCATGCATTGCATGCCACATCTTATTTTCTGTATGACCTGTATGTTAGCCATGTGTATCAAAATTTGTTTAACAGTTTGCAAAAGCGGAGTGAAAAGTGGGCATGACTTCAAGGGGGTGTCAGGATATATTTTTATTTCATCATAGTCTCACAAACAATTAAAATAACAAACCGTGCTTACTCACCTTTCCCAGGTCCAGAAATGCATTGTTGAAATTGCCTCAGTTTTTATTTACAAACCGCAGCAGCGATTTCACGACTGCTTATTACCGTCTCTGCCTTCTTCGTTCTATACTCAGCACTAAACAAGCACTGTGTATGCAGTAATAGGAAGTGATTATGGCATGTCCTCCTCCATACATCCTGGTCATGTGATCTCTGTATATAGGGAGAGAGCAGGAGCTGCGGAGTCATAGGAGACCCACACAGTGCTGCCATACAGCCAGGAGGTTGCATTTACCCTGTAACTGGGGCTTATATACCAGATCCAGTTACGAGGTGAATTAGATGAAGATAAAAATAAACGTCCACCAAAGTTTTTGTATGACCTTATGGGGGAGGGGCACAACATGGAAAATAAATGATGAATAAAAATCACAGGTAAAAACAATTTTAAAAAAATGACACTCAATTTTAAATTATTACTAGCCCCACCCCTGTAAAAAAAAAATGTCCACAATATAAGCATATTTGTTCCAGAATGGGGAACAAATTTTAAAAGACAAGACACAAAAAGCACTTGAAGATAGACAAGAAAAAATGTTAGAGCTAAATCACATGTACAAAATAAAACGAGAATGTCTTGTCCTGAACTGGGTAGAGAATTTCTGCATCTTATGGGGTATGTTGATCATTTTCCTAAACAAGCCTATAGTTTAAGGTGGATCTGGGGAGCACATGGTGAGGCAGTAAAGCCCCATAGAAAATATTTAAGTGGGGTCCTAAACCACTGGTGTTACCCCAGTGTTCAGGAGGATCAGGTTGTTTTTAATTCCGATCCCTTGGTTTACTGATGTTGCACTGCCGCTGTTGGCTCCTAATATCTCTAGAGGATGGAATCTGCCGACAGGAGCCACAAGGGCTACATCTATGGTGGGTATTCCCTTGAACTTGTGATATACATCATTTGCTTCTTATTACCTGGGATAGTTGCTTGGTACATAATAGATCTCAGGTTAGCATGGTACAGTTTATCATATTGGTGTAGGCGCTGTAACAGCATATTGCACCATGTATTGTCATTCATATAAGTGCGCACTATGGCTCCACTCACAAAGGTGCCTTTGGGACCCTAGTTCTTGTGACCAGGGGTTTCCTAGCAGTCAGACCTTCACTGATCACACATTTTTCATCTATCCCATGTATTTAGTGGGAAAACCTCTTTACCAAGTTCTGCTTTCTCTCTGGTCCTTGTTATGTATTTTTTCCCTACAGGTTTTGTAGAACATGATCCGTGTAAATATCGTGCACCGGCTTACAGCTTTGGAAGTCGACGGTTCAAGTTTGTTGATGACTGTTCTCCAGGCCCAGGATACCTTGTCCCAGCTAACATCACCATGAGGGGGAAAGATGGCACGCCTGCATATTCTCTGTATGGCAGACCTAGGGATTTCAATATGTTCAGGACTCCAGGACCAGGTGCAGACGCTACAACAAATAGGGTCTGATTTAATGCAGGCCCAGGGTTTGTACTGCTAAGTGTTTGGCAAAGGAACCCCCCCCCCCCCCCCCCCCCCAAATAAAAAAAAAAAATATTAAATAATCATATTAAAATATATATATTTATATGTAGTGCATACATTCAAAATCCATTTTCCTCTTAGGCAACGGGCACACATTGAGTATTTTGGTGAGTTTCTTTACCTCAGTATTTGTTATCAAAATCAGCAGTGGGTGAATAATACAGAAGTGGTGCCGTGTTTCTATTATATCTTTCCTCTGATTGTCCCACTCCCGGTTTTGGCTACAAATACTGAGGTAAAAAAGACCTCCCCAAATTCTCAATGTGTGCATGAGGTCTTACAGTTCCTGAAAAGTGGAGGGGATTTGTTTTATATTATTGTTTTACATTATTCTCAGTTATTACCACTTCTATTTGTGTCTTCTCATAGGCAGCTACTCTCCTGAGCGTGCTGGCAAGTCTGCCTACCGATCAGCGCCAATTTATTCATTAGGGGCAAGAACCAAGACATTCAGCAATGACCAAACTCCAGGTAAAGATGCAATGCACCAACCTATCGGTCTTATCAAGTCACATTTTATGCAAAATAGAAAGCTCTCATATATTCATTGTAAGTATATTTAAGGGAACCTGTCAGATTTGGCGAATATAAGCTACGGCCACCACCAGTGGGCTCTTATATACAGCATATTAGAATGCTGTATATAAGAGCCTTGACCGCTGTGTAAAATGTAAAAATCACTTTTACGTCATCCACACTCGCTGGCATTGAGTTCCTGTGCAGGTGCACTTTGATCTGCCCTGAGCAGGGAAAATCAAAGTATTGTAGTGTGTCTGCGCAGGACCGGTTAGTGTGTATGACGTAGGTGGTGTCTTGCACCCAGGTTTCAGAAAGTGGACGAAGATGGCCGAAAGAGGAGGCACCGACACCAGAGAATGTAGACGCCCATATGACCCAACTCCACAGCAGCGACCATTTAGGTAAGTATTATAACGTGCTTTTTACGTTATACACAGCAGCCTGGGCTCTTATTTACAGCATGTTAGAATACTGTACAAGAGTCCAGTGGTGGTGGCCACAGCTTATAGTCACCAAATCTGCTGACAGGTTCCCTATAACATTTCTCAAGCATGCTCAAAAAAAAGGCGGAGGGGTGTCCCCCTAAATGTGGCAATAGCGTATGTAGAGTAACCCTGTCTTACCGGGCTCGGCTGTTTGATTAAGCCCAAGTCATGGGCAGTATAAATTCAGGTTTCATAATTACAGAATATTTTGGCCCCGATTAATCAAGACCGTCTGTTCCAGGTCAGCACAGGTCACATGCTTTATCTCCCCAGGTCCGGCCGCATACCTGCTTCCATCAGTGCTGGGACCAAGAATTGTTAATAGATCATCAGCACCAAACTACTCAATGACGGGAAGGAGCAAAATTGGAAGCTTCCACGAAGATCTGCAGAGAGTGAGTGTCTGTCCTGTTATCACATAGCAGACAACGTTCAGTTAACCCAAGTTGACCTTGTTTTCTGCCACATTCTTTTAGACACCAGGTCCAGGAACATATCGAGTGGTTGACCCAATTACCTACAAATACAAACCACCTCAATACAGTATGACCGCCAGGAACTCTCTGCCTGGAGATACCACACAGAAGCCAGGACCTGGGGCCCACAGTCCAGAAAAGGTATCCGGACATTCCGAACTTTATTTATTAATGTCAATACACAACAATACATGCGACATTATCCAGCTATCACTTTAGAGCCATGTTTGAAAGGGGCGACAGTGCGAGTGCTGCAGGCTTCTCAATGTGTCCATCATGCCATCTACCTCCAAGCAGTCTATTAGCTTTCCTGGCTATTGCAGCACTATTCAATTCACTCTATAGTGCTGTAATACCCTGTAGAGCCACAATTTTTACAGAACAATGTACACATTGAAGAGGATGCAGCCATCACACAAGTAGTTTACCCCCTTTAAACAGCTAATCGGGGAAGGTGCAGAGTCAGACCCCGCTAATCTAATATTGAGGGCCTATCGTAATGATAGTAGTACATTGAAAACACCTTTAAGTGTATACAGAAGTCACAATGTTGGCACATAGCAGCATTATACTGTGGATGCTGTCAGTTTACTATGTAGTAGGAAGAACCCTCCCCCTTGCACAAATAAGTTACCAGTGATGATGCTAATGTTGCATTTTAGCACCATCTTAAAGGATTTTTCCACTATACCGATATCAATATCAGATTAATGTGGGGCCAACACTAGGCAGCTGCTAATGACTCTAGCCGGCCGTAAACAGTGTGACGTAGTGGAACACCAATACGCCATCATACTATTTAGTGGCCACTCTCGGGTACTACAGCTGAGCTCCATTCACTATTGACATCCGACCATTGCTATAAATTGATTAGTGGGGGGGGCTGCCAGGTGTCGGTTCTCCACTGATCTGATATTTTTGACCTATTCTAGGTCATATACACAGTTTAAATTTTTTAAGGAAAAAATCTTATTAGTGTCTTTCAATCGCTATAAAAAAGGTATTTCCATAATTGAGCTCAATGTAAAAATACCTTCACAGGGTGAGAGAAAGGCTTTGCTGCAGTTTGATAAACCAGAGATCCTAACCTTTACCTGTATTGGTCATTTTCCTGTAGGTTGTGATGTCCCGGCCTCAAGCACCTAACTTTTCTTTTGGAATCCGTCACTCGGAATACGTGGCTCCCTTGATTGTGGAGGTAGCAGATTAACAAGTGGATGAAAACCAAAGCAGCAGGGAGCTACCTTCAGAAGCAGTGGGGGACAATGGCTATAAAAACAGTCACTGCAGATGCACATGTATTGGTCACTTTATGCTGTGGTGTAGGGGCTCTGGAGATTTAATCTCAGGCACAGAAAAATATTTTGCTAGTGAAGCTGTAATGGCCACAGCACAAAACTCAAAAATCACTATTCAGTAGAGATAATACACGGGCTATGTGAATTGGATCAGACTGACTTTTATATGATCCTATGGAATCCACTATGGATTATAACCTGTCTGTTGAAAATACGCGAAGTCTGGCAGCCTTATACAGTATATCAGAAAAAGGAGTACACCCCTCACATTTATGTAAATTTTATTATATCTTTTCATGGGACAACACTGAAGATATGACACTTTGATACAATGTAGTCAGTGTGCAGCTTGTATAACAGTTTGTGTACCCTCTAAGTAGCTCAACACACAGCCATTAATGTGTAAATCGCTGGCAACAAACATGAGGGGTGTATTCACTTTTCTGATATACTGTATCTGTATCCTGTCTCAACTGACAGAGGAGCTGTATGGTAAGCACACGTAAGTGACCCGAGGAGAAGTGTGCGACAGGAGAAAAAATAACTCTTCCTTCAGTATGTGTGCTTATGATCCTGCTTCTCTCAGTGAGACACAGGTCTTGGGAGCGGAGTTTCTTCAGACTGTAGTTAGGACCTTAGTTAGGACGGACTGACGTTTGAATTATGTGATGGGGGCTTTTTTTTTCCACATTCCTGGAGAACTCCTTAGGGGTGTTATCAGCCTACTATATCTCAGAATGTGCACATCCGTTATTATGAATCTGTTTATACAACTTCTTATTTAGCATAGCCACAAAAGTTATAAACTAAGGGGTACTTTGCACACTATGACATCGCAGCTGCGATGTCGGTGGGGTCAAATCGAAAGTAACGCACATCCGGCGTCGCTGTTGACATCGGAGTGTGTAAACGATTAACGAGCGCAAAAGCGTCGAAATCGTATCATCGGTGTAGTGTCGGTCATTTCCATAATGTGGCGGCAGCGACAGGTACAATGTTGTTCCTTGTTCCTGCGGCAGCACACATCGCTGTGTGAGAAGCCGCAGGAGCGAGGAACATCTCCTTACCTGCGTCCCGCGGCTCACGCCGGCTATGCGGAAGGACGGAGGTGGCCGGGATGTTTACGTCCGCCCCTCTGCTTCTATTGGCCGCCTGCCGTGTGACGTCGCTGTGACGCCCCATGACCCGCCCCCTTAAGAAGAGCGACGTCGTAGGGCAGGTAAGTGCATGTGAAGCTGCCGTAGCGATAATGTTTGCTACGCAGGCTATCATAAGATATCGCAGCTGCGACGGGGACTATCTCGCTCGGCATCGCAACAATCGGCTTGCGATGTCGTAGTGTGCAAAGTACCCCTAAGACAACTTTCAAGCTAAATCCAGTGTTTTATGCATTTTAAAATGGGACAAAAAAAAAACCCCCAGAGGACAAACCTGCTGGCATTCAGTAATGGCAGCATCTTATGTCCACACGACAGAAAAGATCAGACAGGTTGAAATCTAATATTCACATCCCTTCTTTCCCCAGCGAGGGGAAGTAATGAAAGCCCCGTACACTTTAGAGCGTCAGTGGCCCTGCTGAAATAGTCAGGTTTAGCAGACATCTAATCTGCATGATCACGCGTAGGAATATAAAACAGTGCATGTCATAGGAAAGGTCGTCTACGCTTTTTAGTAAATCTTTTATACTTTTCTATAACTGTCTGATAGTTTAATAGATTTTACACTAATATCTGTAGGAATTGTAAATCTTTCTGATGTAATTAAATTGAGAAGCTGCACAGCCAGAAAAGACCTACAAGTGCAACATCCAAAGTCTACGTTTTCAGGGATCATGTAATAATCCACTCACTACGGCATCCGATTATTGTCTAACATATCCCATGTGCCAAAATCCACCATCTTCTCCACATCTCTGTGTGTCTATATCTCATGTAATCAATGTGCCAATATTAAATCTGAACTTCTTAACCCTGTATTGGGCGTGTTCAATAGTTACCTGCCCCTATGTCATTACAAAGAAAGTACAGGTTGGTCTGCAAACGCTTATGAAAGTCAACATATTAGCAATTTGTGACAGTTTCCCAAAACATACTGTTATATCAGCTTCAGGAATATTCTTTCCATTGACATACATAAAACTTTTACCGAGGAATAAAAATGGAACGATGAAGTGGTCATTTATATTGTCATGGCTCTTTTCAATCCTGGTTGCATGAAGGCGATATAGGTTTTGGGTATGGCTCTGCTGTACCTTCTTCCACTGTGGTGACCACTTTGGCTTTGGACCACAAGCTGCACACTAGTCCAAGTGTTTGGCTCACTTTTCCACAAGTTTGTGCTCAAGTCTCTGTTCGTCATAGCATATAGGTCCGGCACGATATAAAGGCTCCTGTTCCCGATACCAGCGGGTAACATCAAAATCCGGAAAGAAGAAGGAGATTTCTCTACAGGCAGATTCCACAGAGTCTATAAAAAATAATATGGGAACTTAGAATACAAATAAGGTGGCCATTGAAAAAAAAAAAAAAAGTAAAAAAAATGGAGGAATATTTTGTCAAACATTTAACACTATATCATTTTTAGGTGCACAATTCCCTGTGATTCATTTTTTATCACCTCGTTATAAAGGACTGAGCAGTTCATTCTGATACACAATGTACCAAATAGCCTGTGAACAGAAGAGGAAACATCAGTTCACTGAGTAGGAAAATACCCCAAAATAAGGTGCGGTACACGGCAGAGTCAGACCGGTTCCTGGGTGTAGAGAGGCATTGAGGGGAAAAAAAACGGGCAAAATGAGACATCACATTTAGTAAAGCGCATTAAAATCCAAAGGAAAAAGTTAATACATACAAGCAGACGAGACACCAGGTCTACGAGTTTCAAGATATCATATCTTAGTCTTCGTCATGACTAAGAGATATCACATCTTAAAGGGGTGGTTCACCCATTTTTTTTATTTTCTGTATGAGCTCTACTTACCTTTCTAGGCGTCTTCTCCATTGGCTTCTGTTTCCAGTTCTGGCACTGAGTGGCGCTATCCTGCACGCTCAGTGCCTGTCACATGACCCCCTGGAGCTGTGGCCGCCGGCATCCTCTGACGTCCCGGCATTTCCGGGCTCTCAAACAAGACGGGTACGTCACAGGATGCCGGCGCCACTCAGATTGAGTGACAGGGCTGTGGGCGGTGACTACCGCACGTCACAGCTCAGCATCGAGGGGAGGATCCGGAGGACGTTTGTGTGGAGCCGGCTAGCGTCCTGCAGATGGTGAGACATGGGGCGCCAGTGTGCAGTACAGGGGGGGGGGGTCTTCAGCTGAATCCCCCCCTGCACGTAAGTATGTGATCACACTGTCCACCCGCCCGCTCTGCTGCGATGTCAGGAGAGCGGCCGGTGTCGGGCAGTGTGATCATCTGCTCCTCCCAGCAGCAAGACACTGACAGGCATGTCACCGCTGTGCTCTGCCATCTGTCCTGCTGCATGGGACCAACTGTCTGCACTCTGTCACCTGCACCACAAGTCACAGAGTGGAGACAGTTGGTGACAGAGCACCTCTGCCCCCCCCCTGTTCTTTCCCCACTCTCTTCTCTCCCCCCACTCTTCTCCCCCTCCCCTCTTCCCCCTCTTCTCTGCCCCCCTCTTATCCCTCTCTCCTCTCTTTTCCCTCGCTCTCTTCCCCCCTCGCGCTCTTTTCCTCCCCCCTGCGCTCTTTTCCTCCCCCCTGCGCTCTTTTCCTCCCCCCTGCGCTCTTTTCCTCCCCCCGCGCTCTCTTTTCCTCCCCCCCGCGCTCTCTTTTCCTCCCCCCGCGCTCTCTTTTCCTCCCCCCTGCGCTCTCTTTTCCTCCCCCCTGCGCTCTCTTTTCCTCCCCTCGCTCTGTTCTCCCCCCCCTCGCTCTGTTCTCCCCCCCCGCTCGCTCTCTTTCCCCCCCGCTCGCTCTCTTTTCCTCCCCCCCGCTCGCTTTCTTTTCCTCCCCCCCTCGCTCTCTCTCTTTTCCCTCGCTCTCTCCTGGCATGGTCAGTACAGAAATCTCTCCATCGTGGAGGGGTGAGAGGGAGTAATAAACATGGAGTCCCTACTGTGTCTGTGTATTTATTTCTAATAAAGTATTTTTCTCTGTGTGGTCTTTTTTTTTTTAAACCCTTTATTGGAGATTCTTAATGGCCAGGTCAACCTTGGCCTGACATTAAGAATCTCGGGCTTTATACCAGCGGGTAAAACATAGCTGGTATTAACCCCTTATTACCCAGCGTGCCACCTGCCACCAGGGCCACTGGAAGAGTTGGATACAGCGCCAGAAGATGGCGCTTCTATGAAAGCGCCATTTTCTGGGGCGGCTGTGGACTGCAATTCGCAGCGGGGGGCCCAGAAAGTTTGGGCACCCTTCACTGCGGATTCCAATCCCCAGCTACCTAGTTGTACCTGGCTGGACTCAAAAATTCGGCGAAGCCCATGTCATTTTTTTTTTTAATTATTTCATGAAATTCATGAAATAAAAAAAAAAAAAAGGGCTTCTCTATATTTTTGGTTCCCAGCCGGGTACAACTAGGCAGCTGGGGGTTGGGGGCAGCCCGTAGCTGCCTGCTGTACCTGGCTAGCATACAAAAATATGGCGAAGCCCACGTCATTTTCTTAAAAACGTTTTCAGGGAAAAACCTTTATAAAAAAAAAAAAATGCTTCCCTGCATTTCTATTGCCAGTGAAAGTAACACCAAGCAGCGGGGGCTAGCAGCCAGTAGCTGCTTTGGTTACCCCTAGCAACAGAAAATGCAGCGGGAGCCCACAAACAATGTGATTTTTTTGTTTTTTTATTTTTAATGAATTTTTTTAAAAAAAAAAATCGGCATGGGCTTCGCCCATCGAGCACCAGAGCATTTTACTGCTCAATTAATCCCAAGTAATCAGATGACTCCAGTGTCGGCCGATTACTTGTTCTGTGTCCCCCTGCATCCATCGCAGCGTGTACGGGCTGTGAGGTCAGCTGAGTGGAGACAGTGACATGCTCTGCTCTGACACACAGTGTGCTGCATGTCACTATCTTTCTCCACTCTGGCACTTGTAGTGCAGGTGACCGGATGCTACATGTCACTAACTGTCTCCACTATGGGACTTGTTGTGCAGGTGAGAGTGTATGCAGTTGGTACTATGCAGCAGAAATCACAGAGTGGGGCAGTTAGTGACATGTATCATCCGGTCACCTGCACAACAAGTCCCAGAGTGGATACAGTGACATGCAGCACACTATGTGTCAGAGCAGAGCATGTCACCATCTTGCTCTGCTCTGTCACCTGCGGTGCTGCATGTCACGTTTTTGCCGCGATTTGGTGCCTTTTTTGCTGCGTTTTTGCTCACTGCGTTTTTAATCAGTGCACAATGCCATTAAAGATTGTTGATGAAAAAAATAAAAAAGGTCTGATGTCATTTCCTTATTTAAAATGTTCATTGTATGCAGGAGAGCAGACAGCAGCTGCAGAACTACAAGGCTCAGCATCCTCCATCCAGGACTGTATGCAGTTTTTTACCCAAAAAGAAAAAAAAAATGACGTGGGCTTCGCCATATTTTTGTATGCTAGCCGGGTACAGCAGGCAGGTACGGGCTGCCCCCAACCCCCAGCTGCCTAGTTGTACCCGGCTGGGAACCAAAAATATAGAGAAGCCCCTTTTTTTTTTTTAATTATTTCATGAATTTCATGAAATAATTTAAAAAAAAAAAATGACGTGAGCTTCGCCTAATTTTGGTGTCCAGCCGGGTACAACTAGGCAGCTGGGGATTGGAATCCACAGTGAAGGGTGCCCAAGCTTTCTGGGCACCCCCACTGCGAATTGCATTCCGCAGCCACCCCAGAAAATGGCGCTTTCATAGAAGCGCCATCTTCTGGCGCTGTATCCAACTCTTCTAGCTGCCCTGATGCCGGGTGGCTAGCCGGGTAATAATGGAGTTAGGGCTAGCTGTATATTATCAGCTAGCCCTAAGCCCGAAATTCATGGTGTCACGCCAATATTAGACATGGCCACCATGAATTTCTAGTAATGATAAAAAAAAAATAAAAAAAACACAACACAGAAAAATATTTTTATTAGAAATAAAACACAACACAATTAGTGACTCCATCTTTATTGAAATAAACCCCCCTCCGCAGTAATCCTGGGTTAGGGTCCCGCGACGTCCAATCCGGATCCAATATCATCTGATCGGTTTGCTGGAAGGCAAAGCGATCAGATGATGTGTCAGGTTAAACTACGTGAATCCCATCACACATCAGCTGATTGTATAAAAGCCGATTATACAATCAGCTGAAGCATCAGTGCAAAAAAAAAAATAAAAATAAATAAATGCTCACGTCTGTGCTGATGACCGGCAGCTCCTGCAGCGATCGGATGAGAGTCTGATCCTGTCCCATCACTGCAGGAGCTGCCGGTAATCAGCTGATGAAGTCCCCTGACGGCAGGATCAGCTGATAGCCGGCCGGGCAAGAAAAAGCCGGCGAGACTACGATCAGCTGATGCGTCAGGTGACTGCATCAGGTGATCCACGGCCAGGTCCTGCAAGCTTCATGCGTGCCCCGGGGAGACTGCACACAGCCGGAGCGGCGGGACCGAGACAGGGGCTGGAAGCAGGCATGGCACCGGGACCCTGCAGACAGGTGAGTATGACATACACACACACATACACACTCACTCACACACTGTATATATACACACACACACACTGTATATATGCGCACACACACTTTCTTCCCCTGGCTGTGTAGAGCTGCTGCTGTCTCTGTGTAATTGATCTCAGTGCACATCCACTGGGAAGAGGCAGGGAGGAGGGTTTGGGTGGGAGCAGAGTGGGTGTATTAGACACAATGGGTGTGTTAGATAAGCCAGACACCGCCCTAGAGCCACAAAGAATTCTGGGACTTGTAGGAACTGAACACAGGAAGTCAGAGGAGAGATTAACCCCATCAGAGCTGGAGCCAGCAATGAGCATGTGCTGCTAGTGCACAATAAAAGGTAATTTTGCTGAAAAAACATAATAGATGTGTTATGGGGCACATATTAGCAAGATTTATCAGGAAAAAAAAAAATCAGTTTTGGTAACTGGACAACTTCTTTAAAGCAAATAGACCCGTGTCTCATCTGCTTATGTGTATTAACTTTTTTTCCCCTTTGGATTTGAACACACTTTACTAAATGTGATGTTTTAATTTCTCTATTTTTGTGGTTGCTGGCTTTTTACCCCTTGATTTATTTTTTTCCCCACAAAATACCCTGCACAGGTACAAGTAAAATGAAAAAAAAAAATCCTGACTGACTGCAGTTGCCACTATGTTGGCAAAAACAAAATTATATAAAAGGGGATGTACTATAATTTTCATACAGATCGAACTATAGGCAGCAAGAAATCCTGACTGTCCCCTTACATTTTACTCAGAAATGCTGTAAGGTTCCAGAGAAAAGGCCGCTTTACACGCTGCGACATCGCTAGCAATCGCACCCGTTGTTTGTGTGTCACGGGCAAATCGCTGCCCGTGGCGAACAATTTCGCTGGTACGCGTCACACATACTTACCTTCCTAGCGACGTCGCTGTGGGCGGCGAACAACCTCTTTTTTAAGGGGGCTGTTCGTGCGGCGTCACAGCGACATCACTCAGCGGGCCACCAATAGAAGCGGAGGAGCGGAGAGCAGCCGCATTCATGTCATTCCCACCTAGTTGCCGGAGGATGCAGGAAGGCTGTTGTTTGTCGTTCCCGGGGGTCACACGTAGAGATGTGTGCTGCCTCAGGAACGACGAACAACCTGCGTCCAAAATGAGCAACAATATTTGGGAAAGGAACAACGTGTCAACGATCAACGATTTGGTGAGTATTTCTGATCATTAGCGGTCGCTCGTAGGTGTCACCCGCAACGACGTCACTAACGAGGCCGGATGTGCGTCATGAATTCCGTGACCCCAGCGATGTCGTTGCGTGTAAAGCGGCCTTAAGCACCATTTGAAGAATAAGCTTCCCACAGGGAGAAGACTCCTCTCCAACTTCTCCCAACTTGACTTGACTAACAGGCCCATAAACAAATATGGAACCATCTTTCAAGTCTGGACTATTGCAACCTCCTGCTCTGTGGCCTCCCTTCTAACTGTCTCGCACCTCTACTATCTATTCTAAACTATGAAAATATACACCCATAAGGGTGGAGGTCAGTGCTAATACCCCTATATACCAAAAGTTTTGCAGCTAGTTTTAAGGCAAAACCACTCACTCTGCCTGAAATAATAACAATTGTTAGAAATACGAATATAAGAAATTACTACCTGTCCACCCACTACTCCCCGATCTCTCCTCTCTGCCAATCCCTTGACTGGCTTCCCATTGCTCAACGACTCCAGTTCAAAACCCTAACCATGACCTACAAAGCCATTCACAACCTGTCTCCTCCTTACATCTGTGACCTAGTCTCCCAGTACTTACCCGCATGTAACCTGCGATCCTCACAAGATCTCCTTCTCTACTCCCCTCTCATCTCCTCTTCCCAGCATCGCTTCCAAGATTTCTCCTGTGTCCCCCCCATACTCTGGAACTCTCTGCCACAACATATCAGACTCTCGCCCACTTTGACAAGCTTCAAAAGGAACCTGAAGACCCACCTCTTCCGATAAGCCTACAACCTGCAGTAACCCTCAGTCTGATACAGCGACGCTCAAACATCTCTACCCTAACCTACTGTATCCTCACCCATCCCTTGTACCAACATGTAAAGCGCCATGGAATAAATGGCGCTATAATAATAAATAATAATAATAATAATAATAGTTAGACAACACTTCTTCACGATATCCAACTCGTTTTCACAACTGTTAAAAATTGACTTTTCAGGAAGCATTGTTTTCCAATTTAGCTCCCATAAATCCCAGTGGTTCTTCCAACTCTATGACTAAAGCTGGGTTCACACATAGCGACAGCGACAACGACGTCGCTGTTAAGTCACCATTTTCTGTGACGCAACAGCGACCTTGTAAGTCGCTGTTATGATCGCTGCTTGGCTGTCAAACACAGTAGACGCAGCAGCGATCATAACGACACGCATCGCTGTGCTACATGTGCAGAGAGCTGCGCACACTGCTTAGCGCTGGCTCCCTGCACTCCTAGCTACAGTACACATCGGGTTAATTACTTGATGTGTACTGCAGCTACATGTGCAGAGAGCAGGGAGCTGGCACTGGCAGCGTGAGCGGCGGACGCTGGTAACGAAGGTAAATATCGGGTAACCAGGGAAAGGTCTTCCCTTGGATACCCGATGTTTACCCTGGTTACAGCTTACCGCAGGCTGCCAGACGACCGGCTCCTGCTCCCTGCTCGCTTCATTTCGTCGCTCTCTCGCTGTCACACACAGCGATGTGTGCTTCACAGCGGGAGGGCGACGACCAAAAAATGAAGCTGGACATTCAGCAACGAGCGGCGACCTCACAGCAGGGGCAGGTCATTGCTGGATGTCACACACAGCGACAGCGACGGGACGTCGCTGCTACGTCACAGAAAATGGTGACGTAGCAGCGACGTCGTTGTCATCGTCGCTGTGTGTGACACCACCTTTAGTAAAGGGATTTGGTGCCTCCTGTTCTTTGAAATGGTAAAATAAACAGAGGTCAAACCCCCCAGCAAACCTTAACATGGTTTACCCTTTTAAGGACATTTATCTACAGGAGGGGTCTCAAACTCGTCAGAGTAAGTGGGCCGCACATAAAAAAAATTTAAGGCAGAGGGCCGCATTCCTTTCAAATTTAATACAATACAATATAATTGCTAATCAATTATTTCAACTATTATAACAATGCTACATTAGTATGCGCTGAGAATCAAAAATACCGTGAAGCGAAACGTCATTTTTTTTATATTATTTATTTGTCAAAGAGAGTGGGCATCTGTGATTGGCATCAGCATCAAAATGTATAAGCAGATTCCAGGTTATTCCAACAGCCAAGCACAGACACTCATTCTCTGTCACAGCATTAAAAAAATTACATAGCGCTCCGCAGTATTTTTGATTCTCAGAGCAGATAAAGCAGACAGGTACGGGCTGCCACCCTCAGCTGCCTGGCTTTGCCTTAGCTGGCAATCAAAATACAGGGAAGCCCAATTATTTTTTTAATTAAATAATGGAAAAAAAAAAATGCGTGGGCTCCCGCCATATTTTGATCACCAGCCAGGTAAAACCAGACAGCTGAGGGCTGGGATTCTCAGCGTGGTAAGGCCCAAGCATTTTGGGCCCCCCGCAACCCACAACCGCCCCTGGAAATGGCGCATTCATCACAGCGCTATTTCCAGGTGCTTTACCTGGCTCTTCCAGCGACCCTGGTGGCAGTGGCACGCTGGGTAATAATGGGGGTTTAATACCAGCTTTGTATTCTCAGCTGGTAGTAAACCCGAAATTCATGGTGTCATGTCAAATTAGATGTGACCACCATGAATTTTTAGTAAACAGTAAAAAAAACACAACACAGAAAAATATTTTTATTAGAAATGAAACAAAAAACACATTTAGGGACTCAATCTTTTTTAGAAAAAAAAAAGCTTCCCTCTGACGTAGTCCAAAGTCAATGTCAGCTCAGCTTCATCGCTCTGAACAGATGAGCGTCTGTCCAGACCGACAAGAAGGCTGAGACTGAAAGTAACATTTTCCGGTCTTCCAGTCACCATCAAAATCATTTTTAACATCATCCTACACACACAGCCACCATCATCATCATACAAACACACACGGCAATCATCAGCATCATCATACACAGCCATCGTCATAATCATCATCGTCGTCACTCACAAACAGCCACCACCACAATCATCATCAGTCACACACAGCCACCACCGCCATTATCATCAGTTGCACAGTCACCACCACCATCATCAGTCACACACAGCCACTACCACCATCATTATCATCAGTCGCGCACAGCCACCACCACCACCATCATCATCATCAGTCACAAACAGCCACCACCGCCATCATCATCATCAGCAGTCGCACACAGCCACCATCACCATCATCATCAGTCACAAACAGCCACTACCGCCATCATCATCATCAGTCACACACAGCCACCGCCGCCATCATCATCATCAGTCACACACAGCCACCATCACCATCATCATCATCAGTCGCACACAGCCACCATCATCATCAGTCACAAACAGCCACTACCACCGCCATCATCATCATCAGTCACACACGGCCACCACCGCCATCATCATCATCAGTCACACAGCCACCACCGCCATCATCATCATCAGTCACACACAGCCACCATCATCATCAGTCGCACACAGCCACCATCACCATCAGTCACAAACAGCCACTACCGCCATCATCATCATCATCAGTCACACACAGCCACCACCGCCATCATCATCATCAGTCACACACAGCCACCACCGCCATTAGCATCATCAGTCGCACACAGCCACCACCGCTATCATCATCCTCATCATCAACACACAGCCATCATCATCATCATCCACACACACACAGCCATCATTACCATCAACACACACAGCCATCATCATCATCCACACACACACAGCCATCATCACACACACACACACAGCCATCATCATCACACACACACACAGCCATCATCATCACACACACACACAGCCATCATCATCACACACACACACAGCCATCATCATCACACATACACACACACACAGCCATCATCATCATCATCATCACACACACACACCATCATACACACAGACACACACACACAGCCATCATCATACACACACACACACAGCCATCATCATACACACACACACACAGCCATCATCATACACACACACACACATCACACACACACACACACACACACACACACACCACACCTCACACACACACACGTCACACATCACACACACATCACACATCCACACACACAACACACATCACACACACAGCCATCATCATACACACACACGCACAGACACCACAAACGTTCTAACGTGCCCTATGCTCTTGTTCCTTCCGCTGCACCCGCCGGCAAAGCAGCTGACGTCAGCGCTGCTCGGGTCGCGCTGCTGAGCTCGAGTTGAATGCCGCCGTCGATTGCTTCACCCTGACATCTGATTGAACTCCGGCTTTGATTGCTTCTCCCTGGCGGCTTCTCCAATGCGGAAGTGCAGCCGGCCGCGGCTGCAATGTGAAAGTGCGGCTGGCGACCGCTAAATGACTGGAGGCAGTGGAGGGCAAATACCAAGTGTTCTGCACTGTGTGTCTGCGGGCCGCATAAATCAGGCTGGCGGGCCACATGCGGCCCAGGGGCCGCGTGTTTGAGACCCCTGATCTACAGCATTAGAAATACATGTGTGATCTGTTCCGATGGCCAATCACCTGACAAAGGCTCTGATTCGGAGCGGAAAAACAGTTTGTGAATTAAGGATTTGAAATGATGGTCATTTACTATTCGCTATATACTCTCCTCTCTTCATCGGGTAGCGCACCTACACCCCTCCGCTACACCCAAAGCGAGAGCCAGCACCAGGAGAGAATCCGTTCATTATGCTTGTGATTTATCACCCAATCATCATTGTTTCTGCCACCAGTGCACCACCAGAACGACTTTTCTTTGATTACTTTGTGTTTCCCCTTGGGAAAATAAGCTACAAACTTACCTGAGCCATGAGTTGTGTTTCGAGTGTCTGTCAATCCCAAATGACCTCGGATACTGTCGGGTGCTGTAATCCGAGCCCTGAACACTTTTGTTGGACCCATCATTTTTCTCCACAGTTGAACTGCATCCTCATGGGCTAGTATATATGCACGCATTGGGCCACTGCCAGAATAAATGAATTTAAATAAAACTGGAAAGTTCAAGAAAATCTTTACAAATTTGTGAATAATGTGCAATCGGAAGACATTGAGCTGTTAAGATCTATGGGCTGGACACAGATCTCCCTGAAAATCTGCCTCCAGGGATGATTTTAAATGAAAGGGATGTTACAAGTATGAGACATGATGTATATCATCAGAGCAGCCTGTCAGTCATTACATGGCTCACTGAAGATCCTATCTTTCTGATCGCATTTAAAGATGTTGTACAATGTAGACAATGTCAGATAGCAATATTCCTTTCCAAAATTTTCTACATTTAACTGCTTTAAATGCCATCAGAGTTATGATTTTCATAATTACCATGTAAAGCCACATGACAATATGGAAATATTCATACATGAGTGTTTGCTTGCCACAAGCACATTTACCTGTCATTTATTACATGAAAAGTTTCATTAACGTTTCTTGGCAACTACAAAACACAGCTTACAGAATATTCATGGATACTGTATGTTATAGGGATTGAATCAATAGAAAAATACCTATTGTTAAAATTAAATTTTTATATTACATGTAAAAATAAATTGACATTTCTTTGTCATATGATGAAAAAAAACTATTCATACTTCTACAAATTTTCACACTGGCTGCTGGGGCTTTTTTTAGTCTCCCTATTTTATACTTCATGATTTTCAGGAAGAGTTTACAGGAGACTCCTCATCATCAGAGGCAGGATTACAACGTCAGTTAACCCTGCTAAACAAAGCGGCCAGCACAAGATCCACCAATCACAATAGGCAATGTCACAGCCGACCCTGCTCCCCCTTCCTTTACAATGACCTTAGCACTGGCTCTTTTGATACTTTAACACAAAAGACAGAGTCAGGATCTTACCATTGTGGATATCAACAAGTGTTGTTTCCTGAATATAAAGTCTAAGGGGTACTTTGCACACTACGACAGGTGCGATGTCGGTGGGGTCAAATCGAAAGTGACGAACATCCGGCGTCGCTGTCGACATCGGAGTATGTGAATCGTTTTTACTACGATTAACGAGCGCAAAAGCATTGAAATCGTATGATCGGTGTGGTGTCGAGCATTTCCATAATTTCGGAAGGACCGATGTTATGATGTTGTTCCTCGTTCCTGCGGCAGCACACATCGCTGTGTATGAAGCCGCAGGAGCGAGGAACATCGCCTTACCTGCGTCCCGGCTGCAATGAGGAAGGAAGTAGGTGGGCAGGATGTTTACGTCCCAGAGCGACGTCGCAGGTCAGGTGAGTGCATGTGAAGCTGCCGTAGCAATAATTTTCGCTACGGCAGCTATCACAAGATATCGCAGCTGCGACGGGGGCGGGGACTATCGCGCTCGGCATCGCTACCATCAGCTTGTGATGTAGTAGTGTGCAAAGTACCCTTAAGAAAGCCCCATTGGCCAGTGTGAAAACGGTAAGGTTTTTTTTCTATTTTTAATACAGGTTGTGAAGTTAAAAAAAAAAAAAAAGGCAAAAAAATGTTTTTTTAAAAAAACAACACAAAAATCGTACATTTTCTAATGACACTTTCCCTTTTAATATACCATTCTTTACCTTGACATGAACTCAACCAACCGTTGATAGAAGAAGCGCCCTAGAATGACAGAAATCAGTATGAAAAAATAATAAAAAGACCTGGATCAGTAGTTGCTGTACAACTTCATGCTTCTATAACTGTAATAGCATAAAAAAAACAACCTGTATTTTAAATATTTTAGATGTGCTTCATCAAAGCTTTTACACTGAATAAGCTATAAAAAGTTTCAACATTTTTGCTCAGTGGTGAGTTACCCCAACATTTTGTGACTTTTGGCGGTCATGCCGGTTTAAAGCATTCTAGCTTAAGTGGGTGGGATGGGGCATGGCTACAATCACGCATCAAATTCTGCAAAATTGCTGGTATTTTTTACGCTAGAAATGCTGCCCCATTTCCCGACTGGGGTAGCATTTCTAGGAAGGTGCATGGATGTGCCCCCCATTGAGAAGATGCGCTGAATCCATTACGTTGCATGTGATTCTTAATGAATTTGGCGCATCATATTCCAGAGTCTCCTTCATTTTTATATTAAATAACAGTTGTAAGGAATCGGTCCAATTGTTTTTTTTATTGTAATGCAAGCTAATCAGACGCATTTCAAACGATTTTAGGTGTATTTATACTCGTGACATAACCCTTTGGCTTTACACTGGTTAAGATGCGCTTGTATAGTACACACACAAAACAAATCCCATAACATGATATACAAAAAAAAAAAGAAATTTACACTAGAGGAGAGACATAAAAACACTTGTTGTTCTAGGCCCATTCAAAGGAACTAATCAAAACACATGACTGCTTTTATTCTTCATACAAATGAATGATGTCAGCTATAGAGGCCTCCAAATTACGAAATCTTCAACATACAAATGTTACATCCTGGGCCAGTGTAATGTATTACAAAGCCACATATAATGCCGATCTGCTGCCTGTGGCATTTGATGGAAAATCCAGCCAATCAGCACGGATATTTCACTGGTAAAACAGCTGTATTATTGAAGTACAAACACTAACTGGCTGTGTAACAGCGCCTCTCTTCAGTGCAGTACTACATGTTTTGTAATCAATTATTTTATTGTTCTATATGAAAATAGCTTCTTTAGAGAGGAAGTGGACGTGAACACTAGCGCCACCTGATGACCTGGGATAAGAAGCCAAACCAGAAAATCCATTTTCAAACACGTTTCAGGGCATTTTTCCATCATCAGTGCAAAGCAGGACAGAACTGGTTTGGCTGAGTGAGAGGCCTCTGATAGGTGATAAAAGGCATTATGTTTCTCATTGAGAAGAGAGCCAAATCGGCGTAGGGAGACTTATAAGCCATACATTGCTCCCCTGGAAAAGTACATATGCAAATAGACTAAGTTTCACTGCGCTAACTTGGCACTCCTCACAAGGACACATTTTACCCATTAATCTGCCTTGTATAGCTCTGTAACCTAGCCAGATCAATTTTCTAGCTTTGCACTGATGAGGGGCAAACACCCCAAAAAACACATCAGTAAATAGAGTTTCTGATTTGGGGGTCTTACTCCAACTCATGTAGCGAGACCCTTTAAAATGGGGCAATATTGTTTTTTAGGATTTCTACATCCAATAGGTGGCATTAGAGTTCTTTTCCCATTTCTCTCTGAAGACGATATTTGCATATTTAAGTTCTCAGAGGAGCATTGTATGGCTTATAGGCCTCCTTATACTGACTTGGTACTCTCCACAAGGAGAACCTCTACCCTTTATTTTTCCATCGAGTTATGGTCTCAAGTTACAATAGTCACAGTTTATAACAGTCATCCGAGAACCAATTAATATTGTAACTTGAGGGACCTTTATTAATTATTATCAACATCAGTTTTCTATTTCCACGTTTCACTTTGCCTATACTTGTGCTCCATTTCTGTTTTCATTACCCAAGAGAAGTTTGAGTGTACCCTAGTTAAAAATAAAAGCACAAAACTCCCCTGTAAATGTCCAGTCTCTGCCCCACAATCTAAACATGATATAAACGCCAATCAATCAACGTAAAAGTCCTTATTTATAGGACTTGTCTGCAATGATAAGTTATAGTGCACCGCTTGTGGGTGAGCCATCCCAATATTTCTCCGTCACCCCCCAGTGACCGTGTTAGAAACATATTTCACCTGCATGTTCATGGTAAAAACGCTGAGAATCGTTTGCTCCCCATTGAAGTTCCTTATTTCTTACTATAAGAAATTTGTTGTCTATAATCCTCTGATGTACAGCCTAAGGGATATAAAAGAAAAATTACTATACAGGACAGACCAGGGACTGGAAACAATACAGGCCAATGTGCATTTCACCTGGGAAAGAGGGAATCTTGAAGGTTTTTTCTCCTCCATTTACTTCAGTATCGTGAAGAGAGCGAGGCAGGTGACGTCTTATTTAGGTCAAAATATTTACAGCTTATAAAACTATAAAGCAAAGATCTAAAGCTGTTATAAGTGTCATTGGTTGAAAGGTTTATTCCCATCTTCATCAATGAGTATTGTTGTATAGTGCTTGTAAAAAAAAAAAAAAAAGCACTTTTGCACTTGACCGTCCATAAGTGTTTACATCTCGTTGCCCAGGAGACCGACCACTGCTACTGTCTAGCTTGCAAGCACTGCGACTGAAGTTAGCAGAGATTAGGATACAACAGGGAGCTACAATGATCTTGCTAGTTTAAAAGCAGGGCTTGCAAGATCAACAGAAAAGAGCTTGTAAGCACTGCATGTTTGGTAAAGCTGCTGCACGTGTGTTTTTCCAAAAATAAGCCATCCCCAAAAATAAGCCCTAGCAGGAATTTCCGGCCTTTTCGGAGCAAGGCAGATCCCTGAAATAAGCCCTAGTTGTGGTTCAATAATGAAGTGTCCATGCAGCCAAAGAGAGAAAACCCCCGATCATACTCACCAGACGCTGAACAGGACGACCTGCAGCAGATTGCACACCCACACACATCAGATCGCACACTCACCACATCCAGTGATACCCATTGCTTCTGGCCGGCAGAAAATCCTGGGATGCAGTGCAGTGGAACGCATAGAGGACCTGCGGTGGAACTCATCGATGCGTTCCACCACTGGGTCCTCCATGCGTTCTACTGCACTTTGTCCTATTTTCCCCTGCTGGTTGGAAGCAATTCGTATTGCCGGATGTGGTGATTGTGTGTGTGCGATCAGATGTGAGAGTGTGTGTCATCTAATATATGACTGTTTGTGATCTGAGTGTGTGTGTGTGTGTGTGTGATCTGATGTATGTGTGTGATCTGATGTACGTGTGTCAGCTGAAAACAGGGGAGGACCACATGGAGCATACCAGCTGAGAGCGCCCGCCGAAGATCGCAGGAGGACCTGGGAGCGACGCAGACGTCCAGGGTCTCGTAAGCAGGAGTCTCCTGAGAAGGGCGGTATGCTATTTTGAGGGTGGGAGTAAATCTAGCCCAACAGTGTTTCCCCAAAAATAAGCCCTAGCACGTTTTTCACGGCAACAAAAAAGTGCAAGACAGTGTCTTATTTTTGGAAAAACTCGGTAGGCAACAAGCTGTATACAAAAGGAAAAATTTATATCTCAAGGGCAGCAATTTTTTTTTAACAAACAGTAAAGTGCGAAAGTGCTTTTTTTCCCCCCACATCATCACTTTCCAACACTAACGATGTTTGAAGATGGGAATAACCCAAATTCTGTGCTGATTTATTCTAGATTATGTCTATATCTATGTCTTTATAAGAGTTAACGTTTCAGTTATTTGTTATATCTATTGCACACTGCCATAGATCAAAGCTTTACAGCAATGCAACAGTATATGCTATGGCTATGTAATTATGATAAGCAATATATACATTTTATAGGAGCCACATGAAATTCAACTCTTTTGCATATATTTAAAAAGATTGCCTGCTACAGTCTAATGGTTTCTGGTAATTTCCCATCGACAGTTTTGTATAACCCCCATGGGGCACCGAGATCAGATTGGGCCAAGTATGGAACGAGTCACTGAGCATAAATGCTGGATGCTTCTTTCCAATTACTTACATCACAGTGACTTCAGCTGCAAACAGTGTTAGCATCTTACTATATGATATGCTGTCAGATTATATTGCCTGTGAATTCATAGAGCCCAAAACACATATTCAATTTTCAAAAAGGTCAAAATGTAAGCATTAGGCCATGTTCACATGTTCATTATTTGGTCAGTATTTTACATCAGTATTTGTAAGCCAAAACAAGAAGTGGGACAATCAGAGGAAAAGTATAATAGAAATAAAGCGCTGGCACTCACAGGAGCAGTGCATTTATGCTGATCAGAGCGATACTGAAGCACTGCTCTGATCAGGAGAAGCGATCAGAGACTGCAAGCATAAAGTCCACTGGGAAACCAGTATAAAAAAAATAAATAAATTATTATATTAGAATATATATTATATATATATTATATATACACACATACATATACATACACATATACGCACACACGCACTCACACGTATACAGGGTGATCTAAAAGTAGGTGGACAGTATGTGTAATAGGGTTATCAAGCATGGTGTAAAGTGACACTGACTCATTTGCCTTTAGCAACCAATCAGATTCTAACTTTCATTTTCCAAAGAGTCTGTGAAGAATGAAAAGTGGAATCTGATTGGTTGCCAAGGGCAACTGAGTCAGTTTCACTTTACACCATGTTTGATAACCCTAGTACACATACTGTCCACCTACTTTTGGACCACCCTGTGTGCATGTGTGTGTGTGTGTGTGTGTATATGTGTATATATATATATATATATATATATATATATATATATATATATATATATATATATATATATATATATATATATATATATACACACACATGTATATATATATATATATATATATATATATATATATATGTGTATATATATATATATATATATATATATATATATATATATATTAAAAAATTAAAAGCTAAACATTAAAATCATCAGCCCCATTTTGTCCTATTGAAAATAAAACAATAAAAAAAATACACATAGTTGGTATTGTCGCTATCAGAAATGCCCGATCTAGTAAAATAGAAAATCAATTAATCTGATTGGTAAAGGGCATAGTGAGAAAACAATTCCAAACGCCAAAATTAAGTTTTATGGTGGCCACAACATTATATTAAAATCCAATTACAGGTAATCAAAACATCACATCTACCCAGAAATGGTACCATTAAAAAAAAATCAGCGCAAGACAAATGGCAACAAAAATGCTATTTTTTTTTTTTTTTTTTTTTTAGAAACTTCTGAAATTTTTTCCACCCCTTCGATAAAAGTAAAACTATACGTTTGGTATCTACAAATTCGCACTGACCTGGAGACTGACCTACATCAGTTTTACCGTATAGGGACACATGGTAAATAAAAAAAACAAATCACAAAAAAACACAATTGTGGAACTGCATTTTTTTTGCATTTTTACTGCACTTGGAATTTTCATTACAATATGGGGCAGAATAAATGGTGTTGTTTAAAAGTACAGCTTGTCCTGCAAAAAGCAAGCCCTCATGTGGATATATTGACAGAAAACAAAAAAGTTATGGATCTTGGAAGAAGGAGAGGAAAAAACAAAAATGAAAAATCGCTGGAGGATGAAGGAGTTAAAAGAGTTGTTCCACCTTATTAACGCATTTGTCTGGATAACCCCCAGTCTGCGCTTTGATGTCTCAGCTATCTTTTAAAACTTAACATTTATTAGATACAATTAAACCACGCTATCAATTATAGACAAATCCATACTAGAAATACACACTGGAGATCAAAATTAGAGAACAGCACACAATTTCCTAAATGTTAAGGTCATTGTGTAGTCCTATGTGATTATATCCTAACATGAGTAATCTAGCGGTATTTTAAGATTTTATAAATGGAATTTATTATAAAAGCACATAATTAAAATGTAAATGAGATAAGTATAAAGGAACACTGATCAAAATTAGAGAACACTTTCAGATACCTGCAAGTTATTTGTGTTAAACTGACACCTGGTGCTAATTTCCTTAATTATCTGACAAACCCTATGTAACTGGCAGCCTAACTTTCCACCGACTTTGCAAAAATGGTGTGCCGTTCCAAAACAACTGAAACCCTTCAGCAGCAGGTTGTTCAAATAAAGGCCAAAGGGGTGACCCTACCAGCTATAGCAAGAGAAGTTGGTCGTTCCAAGTCTGTGATTTCAAGAATATTGCTTCTTTACAACATCACAAATGCTTTCAAGTCCCCCAGGAAGACTGGTCGCCCTCGAAAGACAAATGCAAGAGAGGACAGGTTAATAAGGAAAATCGTCATGGGTTATCGTTTCAACAGTGCAGCTGGAATTGCTCGCCAATTCAGCACTGAACAGAGTAAGGATCTGTCTCATCATACAGTGTCACGATGTTTAACAGCATTTGGACTGAAAGCCCACTCTGCAGTGACTAAACCGCTCATTAGCAAAAATAGTCAAAAGGCTATACTCGTCTTTGGTGAGGAGCATGTTGTGTAGACAGAGGAGAACTTGTCCACAGTTCATTGTAGTGATGAAAGCAAATTTAATTTATTTGGGTCTGATGGTAAACATTATGTTTGTCGACAAACTGGAAAAAGACTGAACCCAAAGTGTGTTAAGAAGTCAGTGAAAGATGGTGGAGGAAGTGTTATGGTTTGGGGAATGTTTTCTGCAGCAGGAGATGGACCTCTCATACAGCTAAATGGCAGAGTGAATGCAAGTGTGTATCAGAACCTTCTTCAACAACATGTGGTTCCTTACTTGCGTTCGTCAATTAGCTAGCAATTTTCATGCAGGACAATACCTTGAAACAAAAAACATTGAAATAATAAAATGGCTGCCCAGAATCCTGACCTAAACCCAATAGAAAACCTCTGGAAAATCCTTGGTGAAAAAGTTATGGCCAAGCAACCCACAACAGTCAAAGAAATGTGGAAGAAACTGTGGAAGAAACTGGAAGAAGAGTGGACCAAAATCACACCAGAGCAGTGTGAGAGACTAGTGATGTCCTGTGGCCACAGATGTGCTGAAGTCATTCAAAGCAAAGGCCTGTACATGTCCTACTGATTGGTGAGTGTTGTTACCTTCAGAAAATTTATTTATAATCTTTCTCTGTGCTACAGTCATTGTTCTCTAATTATGGTCATCACGTTTTTGGCAAAATAAAGGGTTTCTGGTGATAAACTTTGGATCTTTTGTAAAACACTGTTCTAGTGGCATGGTGTACCCCTAACAGAAAACCTTCAAATGTTGATCAATGTAGATTACATTATTTCTGAAAAAAGAAAGTGACTATACATTGTTCTCTAATTTTGATCTGCAGTGTATATGTATCCCATAAAATACTTACGTCAGATATGATGGGATGCGCCACTGCGTCTGGCTTAACTACAGCCAAAGTCAGCTGAAGAGAACGAGTCCAGCGAAATGTGGACATGATCACATAGAGGAACACGCTGTAGAGACACAATATCATACATAATGAAACGCATCGGAAATAAATTACTGCAATCAGAGGTGACAAATCACATTAGAAGTTATTGGGATCCAGCGGATCATTGGAATCTATTCTGGACAGATGCAGCTGTACGTAATGGAATTAAACCCATAATGAAAATCTGAATATAGCATTAAAAATATCAAATATGTATAATGCCACCGGCTGACCAATAACAACCACAAAATGATATTCAATATTGTATGTTACAGTAATGGACCTTTTCCCTCATTCTGACTTACATGTATGTGACGGAGACTGTGGCGAGGCGCTGGACCTGCTGGAGGGCGGCTGGACTAAAAAAATAAAACTGAAAAATGATTTCTACTAAATAGGTTTTATCAAATACAATATCTGGCACATAATGACTTGTATAATAAAGTTATTTGAGCAATTAAAACCAGTTATCCCCTACTTTAACACTTTTCAGTTCCAGCAGCCAGATTTACTAAATTTACGGAGTAGAACACATAGATAAATATAGATATCTATCTAATATATACACACACACACGCACACACACACACACACACACACACACACACACACACACACACACACACACACACCTAAACTTTGGACACACCTCATTCAAAGAGCTTTCTTTATTTTCATGACTCTGAAATTTGTAGATTCACATTGAAGGCATCAAAACTATGAATTAACACATGTGGAATGAAATACTTAAAAAAGTGTGAAACAACTGAAAATGTGTCTTATATTCTAGGTTCTTCAAAGTAGCCACCTTTTGCTTTGATTACTGCTTTGCACACTCTTGGCATTCTCTTGATGAGCTTCAAGAGGTAGTCACCGGAAATGGTTTTCACTTCACAGGTGTGCCCTGTCAGGTTTATTAAGGGGGATTTATTGCCTTATAAATGGGGTTGGGACCATCAGTTGTGTTGTGCAGACGTCTGGTGGACACACAGCTGATAGTATTACTGAATAGAGTATTAGAATTTGTATTATGGCAAGAAAAAAGCAGCGAAGTAAAGAAAAACGAGTGGCCATCATTAATTTAGGAAATGAAGGTCAGTCAGTCCAAAAAATTGGGAAACATTTGAAAGTGTCCCCAAGTACAGTGGCAAAAACCATCAAACGCTACAAAGAAACTAACTCACATGAGGAGCACCCCAGGAAAGAAAGACCAAAAGTCACCTCTGCTGCGGAGGATACGTTTATCCGAGTCACCAGCCTCAGAAATCTCAGGTTAACTGCAGCTTAGATTAGAGACCAGGTCAATGCCACAAAGTTCTAGCAGCAGACACATCTCTAGAACAACTGTTAAGAGGAGACTTTGTGCAGCAGGCCTTCATGGTAAAATAGCTGCTAAGAAACCATTGCTAAGGACCGGCAACAAGCAGAAGAGACTTGATTGGGCTAAAGAACACAAGGAATGGACATTAGACCAGTGGAAATCTGTGCTTTGGTCTGATGAGTCCAAATTTGAGATTTTTGGATCCAACCACCGTGTGTTTGTGCGACGCAGAAAAGGTAAACGGATGGACTCTACATGCCTGGTTCACACAGTGAAGCATGGAGGAGGAGGTGTGATGGTGTGGGGGTGCTTTGCTGGTGACACTGTTGGGGATTTATTCAAAATTGAAGGCATACTGAACCAGCATGGCTACCACAGCATCTTGCAGCGGTGTGCTATTCCATCCGGTTTGCGTTTAGTTGGACCATCATTTATTTTTCAACAGGACAATGACCCCAAACACACCTCCAGGCTGTGCTACGCCAGATGACCTGGCCTCCACAGTCACCAGACCTGAACCCAATCGAGATGGTTTGGGGGTGAGCTGGACCGCAGAGTGAAGGCAAAAGGGCCAACAAGTGCTAATCATCTCTGGGAACTCCTTCAAGACTATTGAAAGACCATTTCCGGTGACTACCTCTCTTGAAGTTCAGCAAGAGAATGCCAAGAGTGTGCAAAGCAGTAATCAAAGCAAAAGGTGGCTACTTTGAAGAAGCTGGAATATAAGACATATTTTCAGTTGTTTCACACTTTTTTGTTAAGTATTTCATTCCACATGTGTGAATTCATAGTTTTGATGCCTTCAATGTGAATCAACAATTTTCAGAGTCATGAAAGTAAAGAAAACTGTTTGAATGAGAAGGTGTGTCCAAACTTCTGGTCTGTACTAATTTTATATATATATATATATGTCAACTGCTGAAAACTGCAGATCAGCTCCTATTCAAATAAGGAAAGGTCCTCAATATTAAAGTAGTGGACAACCTCATTACAATGGATGATATAGTCAGTGTCAGAAGTGCTGTAAATAACTTTTAAATTAAATTTTAAATTCTAAGTCCCCCAACCTAATAACTAAAAACTATAAAGCTTTTTTTGCAATCGTAGCGCAATATTTAAATAAAGAAAAGGAAATTTCAATAGGAAATGTAAAAAAAGAAATCAAACAAGCAAAACTAGCTACTGAAACAAAAATCGCCAATGACATTAATATAAATCCCAAAATCTTTTATAAATACATTAATGCCAAAAGGAAAACAAATGATAGTATTGGCTCCTTAAAATATAATAACAAGTAAGTTATAGAGGAAAAACAAAAGACTGAGATATTAAATAGGCATTTCTCATCTGTGTTCACCAAGGAACTGACTGTACCAGGGATCATTTAACAAGTGAAAAATCAAAGTTCACTACCCGATATAATTAATTTAACACAACAAGATGTATGCCTGCGTCTGAGTAAATTAAACATTGACAAATCCCCAGGGCCAGATGGCATTCATCCACGAATATTGAAGGAATTAAGCGGCGCAATCGACAGACCACTGTATGTCATCTTCTTAGGGGTACTTTGCACACTACGACATCGCAGGTGCGATGTCGGTGGGGTCATGTAGAAAGTGACGCACTTCCTGCGTCGCTCTCGACATCGTAGTGTGTAAAGCCTAGATGATACAATTAACGAGCGCAAAAGCGTCGTAATCGTATCATCGGTGTAGCATTGGCGAAAACCATAATTACCTTGCTGCGACGGTCCGATGTTGTTACTCGTTCCTGCGGCAGCACACATCGCTATGTGTGAAGTCGCAGGAGCGAGGAACATCTCCTACCTGCTTCACCGTGGCTCCTGTCGGCTATGTGGAAGGAAGGAGGTGGGCGGGATGTTTACGTCCCGCTCATCTCCGCCCCTCCGCTTCTATTGGCCGCCTGCTGTGTGACGTCGCTATGACGCCGCACGGCCCGCTCCCTTAATAAGGAGGCGAGTCGCCGGCCAGAGCGACGTCGCAGGGCAAGGTGAGTGCATGTGAAGCTGGCGTAGCGATAATTTTCGCTACGCCAGCTATCACCACATATCGCTGCTGCGACAGGGGCGGGGACTATCGCACACGGCATCGCAGCATCGGCTTGCGATGTCGTAGTGTGCAAAGTACCCCTTAGACTCGCTTGTAACAGGGTTGGTGCCTCAGGATTGGAGGATTGCTGATGTAGTACAGATATTGGTAAGAGGGTAGATCCAGGCAATTACCGTCCAGTAAGCCTGAAATCAGTAGTATGCAAAGTTTTGAGGACATTTTAAGGGATGACATGCAAAAATATATTGCAGAAAATAATATAATAACTGAGAGACAGCATGGATTCATGAAAGATAAGTTGTGTCTAACCTACATGTTGGGGTTCTATGAGGGGGTAAGTGCAAACCTGGATATTGGTAATGCAGCTGATGTGATTTATTTGGACTTTGCAAAGGCATTTGACACTGTACCACACAATAGCCTTATATTAAAGCTCCAGAAGCAAGGACTAGGGGAAACTATATGCAACTGGGTAAGGAATTGGCTAAAAGATAGGAAACAAAGAGTAGTCATAAATGGTACATTCTCTAAATGGGCTATAGTCAGCAGTGGGGTGCCGCAGGGATCTGTGCTAGGACCGATTCTTTTTAATCTCTTTATTAATGACCTTGTGGATGGCATGGGCTCCACATTTTAAGAAGGACATTCAGAACTAAGGGGCACTTTGCACACTACGACATCGCAGGTGCGATGTCGGTGGGGTCATGTCGAAAGTGACGCACTTCCGGCGTCGCTCTCGACATCGTAGTGTGTAAATCCTAGATGATATGATTAACGAGCGCAAAAGCATCGTAATCGTATCATCGGTGCAGTGTCGGGGAATTCCATAATTACGCTGCTGCAACGGTATGATGTTGTTCCTCGTTCCTGCGGCAGCACACATCGCTGTGTGTGAAGTCGCTTGAGCGAGGAACATCTCCTACCTGCGTCCTGCGGCTGACGCCGGCTATGCGGAAGTACGGAGGTGGGCGGGATGCTTACGTCCCGCTCATCTCCGCCCCTCCGCTTCTATTGGCTGCCTGCCGTGTGACGTCATTATGACGCCGCACGACCCGCCCCCGACGTCGCAGGGCAGGTGAGTGCATGTGAAGCTGCCATAGCGATAATGTTCGCTACGGCAGCTATCATAAGATATCGCAGCTGCGACGGGGGCGGGGACTATCGCGCTCGGCATCGCAAGCATCGGCTTGCGATGTCTTAGTGTGCAAAGTACCCCTTAGAGTCAGTTCAAAGGCGGCAACTAGACTACTACAAGGAATGGAAGGCCTCACATATAATGAGAGACTGAAAAAGTTAGATATGTTTAGCTTAGAAAAAAGCCGTCTCAGAGGAGATCTCATTTATGTGTATAAATACATGTGTGGTCAATATAAAGGACTGGCACATGAAAAAAGACCTAGGTCCATCTAGTTCAACCTTCCTCCACCAGTTCTACATTTGGTCACTAAAGCCCGCTACACACGCTTCAATATATCTCACAATCCGTCGTTGGGGTCAAGTTGTAAGTGACGCACATCCGGCATCGTTTGTGAGGTATCTGCGTGTGACATCTACGTGCGATCAGGATTGAACGCAAAACCGTTGTTCGCAAACACATCGTATCTTTGTCTAGAATTGAGCGTTTTGTTGCACGAACCTAGTCAATTGTAACGTGTGACATCCATCATACGATTTTGGTGTCTGATGCTATGTGTGCAGGTGTGCGCTCTGCACCGCAGCTTAAAAAAGGTTCGCTTCAGAGCGCAGCTGAAAAGCTGCGTTCTGAAGCGCCTCACAATGTCTGTCATGCACTAATCTCTGTCAGTCGGTCACTATCTCTGTCCCTCACTCTCTGTCCATGTCAGTCTATCCCCCTCTCTCATATACTCACCGATCCCCGGCTCTGCACGGCATTCACACTGCTCCGGCGGCTTTTACTATTTTGAAAAAGCCGGCCGCCCATTAAACAATCTCGTATTCCCTGCTTTCCCCGCCCACCGGCGCCTATGATTGGTTACAGTGAGACACGCCCCCACGCTGAGTGACAGGTGTTACACTGCACCCAATCACAGCAGCCGGTGGGCGTGTCTATACTGTGTAGTGAAATAAATAATTAAATAATTAAAAAAAACGGCGTGCGGTCCCCCCCCAATTTTAAAACCAGCCAGATAAAGCCATACGGCTGAAGGCTGGTATTCTCAGGATGGGGAGCTCCACGTTATGGGGATCCCCCCAGCCTAACAATATCAGCCAGCAGCCACCCAGAATTGCCGCATACATTAGATGCGACAGTTCTGGGACTGTACCCGGCTCTTCCCGATTTGCCCTGGTGCATTTGCAAATCGGGGTAATAAGGAGTTAATGGCAGCCCATAGCTGCCAATAAGTCCTAGATTAATCATGTCAGGCGTCTATGAGACACCCTCCATGATTAATCTGTAAATTACAGTAAATAAACACACACACCCGAAAAAATCCTTTATTAGAAATAAAAAACACAAACATATACCCTGGTTCACCACTTTAATCAGCCCCAAAAAAGCCCTCCATGTCCGGCGGAATCCAGGATGCTCCAGCGTCGCTTCCAGCGCTGCTGCATGGAGGTGACCGGAGCTGCAGAATACACCGCCGCTGCTCCGGTCAGCTTCACACAGCAACTGAAGACAGCCGTGCGATCAGCTGAGCTGTCACTGAGGTTACCCGCTGTCACTGGATACAGCGGTGGCCGCGGGTAACCTCAGTGACAGCTCAGCTGATCGCGCTACTCACCTCAGTTGCTGCGTGGAGGTGACCGGAGCGGCGGTGAGTAGCGCACAACTTGGTAGCCGTTTTTAATTTGACTGCTTAAATGCTGATTCTGGGATCTGAATATTGTTGCCTTTTTGGTTTTCTGTGGTTGTTCTGTATGAACATTTTTATCTAACACTCTCACCCTGTATCGCCTTGAAAAATCATGATTCTCTCCTTGCAGTGTAAACTAGGACCAACATGATATCATCATTTATAGCCTTATGGGCAATCATGCCTGCCTTATATGCGTATATAAGTGAGCCTTATAAGGCTACAGAACCCATGTGGAGACAAACACTCTAAAACCCTCAGCGTCATCATCCTCGGCCTCATCTATCTCTTCCTCTTTTTTAGAGCAAATGAGTACGAATACGTACAATCTGAGAAGTGGGGGGGAGCATCGACAAAAAGAGAGGTCAACAACAAATTAGATTATGATATGCAAATCATCAACTTATCAAAATATCGGCTATCTCAGGCTGAGGAAAGGGTATTGAGAACAGGCCTGTCTTTTGTCCCTACGACAAGATTTGATGCTTTTAACCCCTTCAGCCCCCGGGCACTTTCTGTTTTTGCGTTTTTGTTTTTTGCTCCCCTTCTTCCGAGAGGCGTAACTTTTTTATTTTTCCATCAATCTTGCCATATGAGGGCTTGTTTTTTGCGGGACGAGTTGTACTTTTAAATGAAACCATAAGTTTTACCATATAGTGTACTGGAAAACGGCAAAAAAATTCCAAGTGCGGAAAAATTGCAAAAAAGTGGGATTGTACAATAGTTTTTGGGATATTTTATTCACCGTGTTCACTATATGGTAAAACTGATGTGTGGGTATGATGCCTCAGGTCGGTGCGAGTTTGTAGACACCAAACATGTATAGGTTTACTTGTATCTAAGGGGTTAAAAAAAATTCACAAGCTTGTCCAAAAAACGTGGCACACGTTTTGCGCCATTTTCCAAAACCCGTAGCGTTCTCATTTTTCAGGATCTGAGGCTCAGTGACGGCTTACTTTTTGCGTCTCGACCTGACGTTCTTAACGGTACCATTTTTGCGCAGATGCTACGTTTTGATCGCCTGTTATTGCATTTTGCGCAAAATTTGCGGCGACCAAAAAACGTAATTTTGGCGTTTGGAATTTTTTTGCCGCTACGCCGTTTACTGATCAGATTCATTGATTTTATATTTTGATAGATCGGGCATTTCTGAACGCGGCGATACCAAATATGTGTGTATTTTTTATTTTTTTAACCCTTTAATTTTCAATGGGGTGAAAGGGGGGTGATTTGAACTTTTAGGTTTATTTTTTTTTAATTTTTTAAAACTTTTTTTTTTACTTTTTTTTTTTTATTTTACTAGTCCCCCTAGGGGGCTATTGCGATCAGCAATCCGATCGCTCTGCACTATCTGCAGATCTCAGCTACAGAGCTGAGAACTGCAGATTTGCTGCTTCACTTTCAATGCCGGCTGTATTCCGGCATTGAGAGGAAGTGACTCATGTTAGCTACAGGCGTCATCACATGACCCTGTGCTACCATGGCAACCGCCAAAAGTCACGTGATCATGTCACGTGACTTCCGGTGGGGGCGGGGTAAGTCACTGTCATGGCGGCGCCCATGTACATATCGCTGCCAAGACTTTGGCAGCGAAGTGTAAGGGGTTAATGGCCGCGGGTGGAAGCGATTCCACCCGCGGCTAGCAGGCACACATATCAGCTGTTGATAACAGCTGATATGTGCGCGTCTCGCCGCCGCCCGCCGGCGGCAGGGGGCGGGGCTTACCGGCACACGATCCATGACGTATCTAGTACGTCATGGGTCGTTAAGGGGTTAATTGGATTAAGGATATTAACCTATTTGTAAGGAAGCTAAAATGGAGGAAGCATTTTGCTATATCTGAGAGGAAGAGGTGCTCTGAACTTGGGGTTACACCGGATATGTTAGAAGATCTGGACATACTAGTAGAGCTGGAAAATGAGGGGAATAGAGCTCAAGGTGAAGGTCCGTTTACAGACCTGAGGAATAAAAGTAAACCCCCCCCCCCTATTGGGGATTATGCAGCCATTGATATCTTTTGTAGAATGGTGACGAATAAAATTAGGAACATCTACCCGAAGAGAAATGCCTCTTTACCAAATTTAACTGAGCAAGAAAGGCAAGCCTTACAATCCCTCGAAGCAAATAAATCGGTGGTAATTAAACCCTCCGATAAAGGAGGAAATGTGGTACTTATGGACCATGACATGTACACAGGAATGTGCGAGACCCTGATCAAAGATCGGTCTAGTTATGAATGCTTGAGGGACAATCCAACTGTCTGCTATCAAAAACAATTGAAGGAAATCTTGTCTAGGGCCAGGGATAATAAAGTTATTTCCTCAACTGAATTTGAATTCCTCTACCCTAAATCTCCAAGGATAGCAACCTTCTATGCCTTACCCAAAGTCCACAAGGGGACGAACCCTATTAAGGGTAGGCCAATTGTTTCGGGTATTGACTCTCTCACCCAGAATTGTAGCACGTATGTGGACCGTGTTCTAAGATCGTTTGTAACCTCACTCCCTTCATACATTAGGGATACAATGGATCTCTTAACTAAATTAGAAGGGATTGTACTCGATGATGATATGATTCTTATGTCTATTGACGTTGAATCTTTATACACCAGCATTCCTCATTCTGCTGGATTATTTGCAACTGAGTACTTCCTGAAGACGCGAGGGAACCAGTTTGAAGTTCATAACAAGTTCATATTGGAACTTCTGGAATTTATCCTCACTAAAAACATCTTTCTTTTTAACTCCAAAGTCTACCACCAGCTCAGGGGCACAGCGATGGGGAGCCCCTGTGCCCCCACTTACCGTATATACTGGCGTATAAGACGACTTTTTACCCCCTTAAAATAATGACTACAGTGGGGGGTCGTCTTATACGCCGGATATACGGGGGGGGGGGTGTATGTACACTGCAGCGTCCAGGGGAGGTGGGGGCAGCAGCTCTGGAGCACAGGGGAACGCTGCGGCCTGCAGCCTTTGATCTCCTGCACCCGCTCATATAATATGCACAGCCGCTGTCCATCACCAATGGTGCTGAAATCGCACGCAGTGAGGGGCTGGGGCAGCGGTGCATATTATATGAGCCTGCGTCCCAGTGTGATCGCACATGCCCACCCCTGTGTTAGATTTGGCCCTCATGCTGCTGCTCATTCTAAAATAAAAAAGCTTTACTTACCCCTGCAGCGTTTCTCCCTGTGTCCCTGCTTCCACTGTGATCAGGCAGAGATCTCAGGCTGCTGTGCCGATCACATGACCGCACTGACAACCAGGAAGTGGAAGAACAGAAGCACGGAGGGAGACAGGAGGGAGCTCAGCGCTGGAGGAGGTAAGGAAAGAGGGTTTTATTTTACTATGGGCAGCAGCATGGGGGCGATATCTGACACAGGGGGACTTGAGCGATCTATAGGGGCCATGGGCAGCACTATGGGGGCGATATCTGACACAGGGGGACTTGTGCGATGTATATAGGGGCCATGGGCAGCACTATGGGGGAGATATCTAACACAGGGGGACTTGTGCCCATTATGGGCCCCGGTGAGCTGCTTCTAACCCCCCAGATGTATGCCCTGCCAATCCCCCCCCCCCGCCGATGCCGCGGGTGCTGTACCCACCGAGCCGCGGGTGCAGGCCCCACAGAGCAGCAGAGTTGTGTGTATTTGTCTGTATGTAGCAGAGTTGTATGTGTTTGTCTGTATGTAGCAGAGTTGTATGTGTTTGTCTGTATGTAGCAGAGTTGTATGTGTTTGTCTGTATGTAGCAGAGTTGTATGTGTTTGTCTGTATGTAGCAGAGTTGTGTGTGTTTGTCTGTATGTAGCAGAGTTGTGTGTGTTTGTTTGTAGCAGAGTTGTGTGTGTTTGTCTGTTTGTAGCAGAGTTGTGTGTGTCTGTTTGTAGCAGAGTGTAGTACCATTGTTTCAGTCCAGTTGTGGCTTTATACAGCAGGGAGGAGCATTCCTTGCTGTACTAAGTGAACATTGGAGCAATTGATCTGTCAATGGCCCTTTAAAAACATATTGTACGGCTCTCGCGGAATTAAAATTAACATGTTGCAATCAAAGCAGACTTTTTTTCATTTGGGAGCGGGGTAGTCTTATACAATGAGTATATCCCAAATTCTATATTTTTAGGGCAGAAGTTGGGGGTCGTCTTATACGCCCAGTCGTCTTATACGCCGGTACGCTAACTTGCTCCTGGGCTGGTGGGAGAATACGGTAGTTTTTGGAGATGAGGCGGTCGATTGGTCCCCCCGGATATACTTCTGGGGGAGATACATCGACGATATATTTGTCATCTGGTCTGGAAGTACTCAGTCCTTTGAGGATTTTGTGGGGCAACTTAATATAAACGATCTGGGACTAAAATTCACATACGAAGTGGGTATTGATAAAATATCCTTCCTAGACATTTTCATCAAGAAAGGGGAGAACGGTTTGTTGGACACCACACTGTTTAGGAAACCGAGTGCTACAAATAGTTTCCTGAAGTGGGAGAGCCATCATCCCCTAAGTTTAAGAAAAGGGATCCCGAAGGGACAATTTTTACGTATACGTAGAAATTGTTCGGATGAGGAGGAATTTAATAGGCAAGCGGTCCAACTTAGCAAGAGATTTGTCGATCGGGGGTACCCAAGAAAAACTATTGACATAGCCTTTTCTCAAGCAGCCCAGAGTGAGAGACATTGTCTTTTAAATATGACGAAAAATAAGGAGGGAGAGAATAAGACTCGTCTTATTGCGACATATGACGATCAAAATTCTCAAGTGATGAAGATTCTGAGGAACCATTGGGGTATCCTCAGACAAGATAAAGATATAGTGAATACCATTCATCCATTTCCCTCAGTAACATTCAGAAGGGGCTGCAATTTACGGGACCGCTTGGTAAAAAGCCACTATGTCCTCCGGAAAATACCGGGACTAGCTGGCTGTCACAAAGAGAATGCAGTACTTTTAAGTGCCGCTCTTGTAAGTTCTGTAATTATATCGATGTATCAAAGGATTTCAAAAGTGTAACAACAGGCAGAACATACAAGAATCGTACCTTTGTGAATTGCCGCACCCAAGGGGTCATTTATCTCTTCACCTGCGGCTGCCCCAAAAACTATATTGGGAAAACAAAACGACAACTGCGAGTCAGGATAGGAGAGCACTTGGGGGATATTCGTAATAAAAGGGATACGCCTATAGCTAGGCATATGAATGAGGAACATAATGGCCAGTATGATGATGTGAGGTTTAAGTCCATTGAATCTGTCCCAGAGCCAGAGAGGAAGGGAGATTGGGATAAGATCTTGTTACAGAGGGAAGCCAGGTGGATTTTTTGGATGGAGTCCATGTATCCGGATGGCCTGAATGAGCAAATTAGCTATACTAGCTTCATTTAAATTGATACAAGTAAATTCAGCCATACCTACTAATATAATTGGTCCGTAGTAGACCTGTGAATGAATACATTGTCCACCCTTATAATCTTTGGGATTGGACACCATTATCTATATTTTCTAGTATGTGACACAACTGGGTAGCCGTTTTTAATTTGACTGCTTAAATGCTGATTCTGGGATCTGAATATTGTTGCCTTTTTGGTTTTCTGTGGTTGTTCTGTATGAACATTTTTATCTAACACTCTCACCCTGTATCGCCTTGAAAAATCATGATTCTCTCCTTGCAGTGTAAACTAGGACCAACATGATGTCATCATTTATAGCCTTATGGGCAATCATGCCTGCCTTATATGCGTCCAATGATGTAGGTTTCTCCACATTGGCACTATACGCGCTTGCACTATGTTTGGAACGCAGATGCGCAGTTGTACGGGATATCTCTATTTATGTACCAATGGGGCACGCTGTGATTTAAGTGCACGTGCACATTTCTATGAGGTGATGTCCTCCTATATTCTTGAGCGTCTGGGCCTGTCGGATGTGCAGGTAACAATGTATGCCCACTTTTAGATCGATACACATGTGTTCTGGTTTGGACACGGGTGCGCAGACTCGCAGTGCTGCTGTGTATAGGAATGGGGTCTCAGCGCACGCGCGTAGTGATTAGTTCGCGCGTGCGTACTGCTATGAGTTAATGCCCATATTCTTCTAAGAGCTCTGATTGGGATTGTGCGCGTGCGCGCTCCTTTGCGATGCGCGCATGCGCAGTGGGTAGGAACGTTCTACCACACGGAACCATCCTTCCAGTCTTGTGCCTTGTGGGATTCGTTTCCCTGCTGCGACTCCCGGAAATGACGATGGTGGGAGTGGCTTTACAGCCGGTCTTGGCGCGAATTTTAAGGTTTATAAGCTGGCTGGGTCTGCTAGTGGTCAAGCAGATACCCGCACTGGAGGCGTACCGCTACCCAGGTGACATTAACCGCTCAGGTATGATTTTATTATTAGATGTACTACACCTACACCGAAATGTATACCTGCTTTGGAGATACATATACACCGCTGGTGGGTGACATGGGTTGATTGAGCCTGGACATATGTCTTTTTGGCTTTTCAGAGGTGTCGTGGTCCTTTATCATCGGGTCTTCCAGGACCAGGATTACTCTAGGTATGTGGGACACTATTGGAATCTGGCTGTAGCATTTTTGAGTATTTATCTTCTCTGGAGTGCTGTTATATCCACACTGCTGAAATGCTCTAATGTTATTTTTGTATATTTTCCAAGGGGGACAGATTGTACTGTCATGTAAATGAGCCTGCACTATGGGATGAATCCCCAGGCGTGTTGATATCTAGTCTTATCTATCCACACCAGGTATATGTGTATATATGTGTATTATCTAGGGAAGTATATATGCACGCATGTTGCTTACATTTTGATTGTCTAAATTGTCAGGTACAGGTGAATGGGCCTGGACCATTGGATTAGTTCCTAGATTTCTTGACACATACCCATAAGCGTTTACAGTAGGTATATGGATACCTGGACATATGTGTGTGTGCATAAATATACATGAGGGTTTTTTAGAAAAAAATTTTCAAAGGCAGGAGTTTGTTTATGTGTATATTTTGATTCTCCTAGACTGTCAACTGCATCTGTGGTTGAGCTTGGATTTCAGACGTGCTGAGATATATATATGTACCCCGAATCCTGTGTATTAGGTATATATATGTGTGTATATATGTGGTTTTATTCTATGCACAATGATGTACTCTGTCTATATACTCTCTATTGCTTAAATCATCAGAAACAATGTCCTGATTTGGTTCCCGGAGGAGGAAAAATCCTTTAACAGTATAGATTCCTTGGTATCTACGCAATACTAATGGTCAGTATTGTCTTTCTATTTACGGTATATTGCAATCACAGACTTCCAGAATTGGTAATAGTGGTCTCAAATTATGTTTATGTTCTAGGTTGTAGCTGTGACATAAGTGTCAAGGATCAATGCCGCCGTACCCCTGATGAGCCCTATTAACTTGATAAGAGGGCGAAACGCGTAGGGTGCATCCTGGACTAAAATGCAGCAAAAGTTTTATAATTTATACTGATTGACAGTCGACTGAGTTATAACCCATCCCATAGACTATCCGTGACGTTTACTGACAGTGATTAAATGTCTTATGATATCACACACTATCCCTGTTGGTCTTTTCTTGGGTGTTTCACCTTACCCACTTATTATCTAGACACATGGGAATTTCTTTAGTGTGAGTGGAGGGTCAGGACAGGACTCAAGTCGACGAGGAACGGGGGAGTCAATGAACTGTAGGACGCCGACCCCTGTATGATAGGAAGGGTGAGAACTAGGGGAATTGTTTCCCACCTTTCTTCTCATCACTTTTCGTTTAAATGTGTGTACCTTTGTGGCATATATGTAAATAAAGTAATACATTTTTAAGGTAATATGATTCGGATTGGTGTTTGATAATTAATTTACCTTGATATTGGAATCGGTATACTGTTATAGTATCTGCCATTACTACCTCTTGTGGTAGGGCATTCCACAGTCTGGCTGGTCTAACTGTAAAGAACCCTTTCCTATTTAGCTGTCGGAATCGCTTTTCTTCCACTTGCAGTGAATGCCCCCTGGTCCTTAGTATTGTCTTTGGAAGAAATAAGTCATGTGCCAGTCCTTTATATTGACCACACATGTATTTATACATATAAATGAGATGTGAGGCCTTCCATTTCTTGTAATAGTCTAGTTGCCGCCTTTGAACTGACTCTAACTTCTGAATGTCCTTTTTAAAATGTGGAGCCCAAAACTGGATCCCATATTCCAGGTGTGGCCTTACAAGTGATTTATAGAGGGGTAACAATACGTTGGGATCCCGGGATCTAATCTCTCTTTTTATACACCCTAGAATCTTGTTTGCTTTAGCAGCTGCTGCTTGACATTGAGTGCTGCTGCTCAGCTTATTTGTAATGAGAATACCCAAGTCCGTCTCCTGTTCTGTAGTCCCGAGTTTACTTCCATTTAATGTATACGCAGCTATAGGATTACTCCGTCCTAGGTGCATTACTTTACATTTATCAACATTAAATCTCATTTGCCAAGTATCTGCCCATTCTGACATCTTATCCAGATCTTTTTGTATTACTGTACTATCCAGGTCAGTTTTTAATATCCTATGTAGTTTGGTGTCATCAGTAAAGACTTACACTTTACTATCAATCCCATCCACAAGGTCATTAATAAAGAGATTAAAAAGAATTGGTCCTAGCACAGATCCCTGCGGCACCCCACTGCTGACTATAGCCCATTTAGAGAATGTACCATTTATCACTACTCTTTGTTTCTTATCTTTTAGCCAATTCTGCTGAAGTCTCGCGCAGGCGCAGTTAGCAGAGGCCACTATCGCGGGCCTGATCAGAAACTATCCCTCTCACGCGCCAGTGATGTATTTGCGCAGGCTCAAGATTATGGGCGGCGCTGTGGATGAACTCACCAGCGTTATCCTAGTACCTACCCATAATCTCGAGCCTGCGCAAATCCATCACCGATGCGCGAGAGGGATAGTTTCTGCTAACGCCCGCGACGGTGGCCTCTGCTAACTGCGCGAGACTTCGGCATCAGCGTGGAGGATGACGGGGCCGTCGTTATTCATACAAAACAAGACTGGGGGACGGCCCCATTACACGCAATGACGTATCTAACGTTATATCGCCGGGGTCACGGATTCCGTGACGCACATCCGGCATAGTTAGCGACGTCATTGCATGTAACACCTACGAGCGACTGTTAACGATGGAAAATACTCACCAAATCGTCCATCGTTGACACGTCGTTCATTTTCAAAAAAATCGTTGATTGTTGAGGACACAGGTTGTTCGTCGTTCCCGAGGCAGCACACATCGCTATGTGTGACACCTCGGGAACGACGAACTACAGCTAACCTGCGGCCGCCGGCAATGAGGGAGGAAGGAGGTGGGCGGGATGTTACGGCCGCTCATCTCCGCCCCTCCGCTTCTATTGGGCGGCCGCTTAGTGACGCCGCACGAACCGCCCCTTTAGAAAGGATGCGATTTTCCGGCCACAGCGACGTCGCTAGGCAGGTAAATCTGTGTGACAGCTCCTAACGATGTTGTGCGCCACAGGTAGCGATTTGCCCATGGCGCACAAACGACAGGGGCGGGTACACTCGCTAGCGATATCGCTGCGCGTAAAGCCCCCTTTACGGCCATGGATCCTGAGGGTGCAGTTGGGTCATTATATCTTGGGCCCTTGGCTGCAATACCCCAGTATGAACCCGAGCTCAGCCAGTCACTGCCCAGCGCAGTCTGGGCATCCATCTGGGTCAGTAGGGTTGGATGACACTCGTACACATTACATACGCAGACCCATTTCTACATAATGAGCCATTTATGTAGCTCCCTAGGCCTGCCAAGTGTCCAGTGAGGCTGCTTTCACACCTCCATTTTTTGCTATGCGGCACAATACGGCACTTTGCAGGAAAATCGCAACCGTTTTTTTTTTGCTGCCGGTTGCGTTTTTTCTGCATAGACTTTAATTAGTGCCGCAAGGCCTTGCGTTCCATCCGGTTTTTGCTGCATGCGGCAGATTTAGCCGATGCGGCGGCCGGATGGAACGTTGCCTGGCACGTTTTTTTGTGCGGCAAAAAAAAACCGCATTGCGCCGCATTCGGCCGATGCGCCGCATTTTTCAATGCATGCCTATGGCAGCCAGATGCGGCAAAAACCGCATACAGCCGCCGCATGCGGTTTTTGCCACTGCGCATGCTCAGTAGCATGCCGCAAGCGGCAAAAACCGGACGTGTTTTCACCGCATCCGTTGCATAGCTTGCACAGCCGGATTGAGCCGCACAGCTCAAGCCGGATGTGTGAAAGCAGCCTTGGGCTGCTTTCACACATCCGGCTTGAGCTCTGCGGCTCAATCCGGCTGTGCAAGCTATGCAACGGATGCGGTGAAAACACCGCATCCTTTGCATACGTTTTTTCTTTGCGGCCCGTCCGGTTTTTGCCGCTTGCGGCATGCTACTGAGCATGCGCAGTGGCAAAAACCGTATGCGGCGGCCGGATGCGGTTTTTGCCGCATCCGGCCACCATAGGCATGCATTGAAAAATGCGCCGCATCGGCCGAACGCGGCGCGATGCGGTTTTTTTTGCCGCACGAAAAAACGTGCCAGGCAACGTTCCATCCGGCCGCCGCATCGGCTAAATCTGCCGCATGCGGCAAAAACCGGATGGAACGCAAGGCCATGCGGCACAATGCGGCACTGATTAAAGTCTATACAGAAAAAACGCAATCGGTAGCAAAAAAAAACGGTTGCGATTTTTCTGCAAAGTGCCGGAGTGTGCCGCATTGCAGAAACCGGAGGTGTGAAAGCAGCCAAATGGTTCAGCACAGGTCAGGACACTCTGTGGTCGCAATCCGCCGGATGGCGCTCGCATCACGTGACCCGTGTACACAGCGGCCAGGTATGGGAGCCGCACTGGGCGGCCATGCTCAATGCTCCCACGTGGCACGTCCACTCCTCACCTGTCACAGCCGGCCTCTATGGTAACGCAGGACGCGTCCTCCCACAACTTCCGTCCCCGTGTGATTAGAGCACCATGGAGGCGCGGCTGCGGCACCAGTGTTCCGTGCTTCACCTAGAGGTCGGCAGTGCCGACAGTGAACGCCATTTTGTTGGAGTCTACAGAAGTTGACATTATTGCTTGCACTAAGCTGCTTCTTGGCATAATAACTGCAGGGTACGAGAGACATCACGGGTGTGCGCAGGAGGAGCATGATTACACTTCTAGAAAATGCAAGACTTGTAACGTGGGAGGCGCACCAATGCGCATGCGCGGAGTGCAAACAGTGTACGCCGGGAGCATCCGTTGCTAAGCAGAGGGAAGCGCAGGCAGGTCGGTGGCACCGGGGTGGGGGTGTGCGTCCAGGCTGATTACACAGTAAGTATGTCTGTGTGCAGGATCAGCATGTGTCTGTCACTGAGCCATCTCCTCGTGTTAGTGCTCAGATTCCTACTTTCTATCAGCAAAGCCTTGGGGATTAGGAGCAGTGATTCGGCTAGGGGGTAAGGTGGTGATGTCACTTACAGCCATGGTGCCCTGATTTCATGGTGGTGATGCCTGCCTACAGCTGTGCTGCCCTGATTGTATGGTGGGGATACCCGCCTACAGCTGTGGTGCCCTGATTGTATGGTGGGGATGCCTGCCTACAGCTGTGGTGCCCTGATTGTATGGTGGGGATACCCGCCTACAGCTGTGGTGCCCTGATTGTATGGTGGGGATGCCCGCCTACAGCTGTGGTGCCCTGATTGTATGGTGGGGATGCCCGCCTACAGCTGCGGTGCCCTGATTGTATGGTGGGGATGCCCGCCTACAGCTGTGGTGCCCTGATTGTATGGTGGGGATGCCCGCCTACAGCTGTGGTGCCCTGATTGTATGGTGGTAATACTCGCCTACAGCTGTGGTGCCCTGATTGTATGGTGGGGATGCCTGCCTACAGCCATAATTTCATTCCTTTTCTGCATACTATGATGGTTCCTGAATCGTATGATGACTTGAGTGATTGCAACCTTGGTGCCATTATAAAGGCCCTGTCACACACACAGATAAATCTTTGGCAGATCTGTGGTTGCAGTGAAATCATGGACATATTGTTCCATTTGTACACAGCCACAAACCTGGCACTGATTGTCCACAATTTCACTGCAACCACAGATCTGCCAAAGATTTATCTCTGTGTGTGACAGGGCCTTAAAGGGTGCTTTACACGCTGCGACATCGCTAACGATATATCGTCAGGGTCACGTCGGTAGTGACGCACATCCGGTGCAGTTACCGACATCGCAGCGTGTGACACAAATGAGCGACGATCAACGAGCGCAAAAACGCAAAAAATCGTTGCTCGTTGACACGTCGCTCATTTCCTTAATATCGTTGCTGCTGCCGGTACGATGTTGTTCGTCGCTCCTGCGGCATCACACATCGCTATGTGTGACACCCCGGGAACGAGGAACCTCTCCATACCTGCCTCCACCGGAAATGAGGAAGGAAGGAGGTGGGCGGCATGTTATGTCCCGCTCATCTCCGCCCCTCCGCCTCTATTGGCCGGCCGCATAGTGACGTCGCTATGACGCCAAACGCACCTCCCCCTTGAGGGCGGGATTGTTTGGTCGTCACAGCGACGTTGCTGATAAGGTATGTGCATGTGATGCTGCCGTAGCAATAATTTTCGCTACGGCAGCGATCACCACATATCGTGCTACCGACGGGGGCGGGTGCTATCACACGCGACATCGCTTGCGATGTCGCAACGTGTAAAGCATCCTTAAGAGTAATGCTGCAGGCATTCTGCTGCCCACACCTCTAAAGAGGTTATAGATGGACATAATGAAGCCAGGGGGTTGTGCCCGTTATTTTGATGCCATGTACTCCAGTAGACGTTCCAACCTGCAGTGGTCTCCATTACCTCCAGTGGATGTGCTTTGCTCCTACAGTGAGAATATTGCCGCAGTTGGAGCAGACTTTCTTGCATCATGCTGCCCCCAGGTATTCTATGTCACATCGCAGTGGGCCGCGGCATTGCCCACATCTGAAGCTGCAGTCTGTTAGTGAGGAACCCTGGTGTAGGTTGAGGCTGCCAGGATATATTTGTTGAGACTGTCCTGGTGGAGGATGTGATGGTATGTTTTTGCTATGGTAATCGCTTATTTAACATGCTTTTTATTCTATAGAAGAAGCCATTAAAGTGAGCGCTCTGAGCACAGTCGCCCCCGCATAGTCATGGTTGGCTTTTAATCCGGTGCCTGTACATTTTGAGGCTCATCATCATCGCTATGGCTGGAGATGATCAGGGAGTCACTGAGGTTGACCAGGAGAAATATGACGCTGATGAAAATGTCAAAATCATCTGTCTTGGGGACAGCGCAGTTGGAAAGTCAAAGTGAGTAGTTCCTGAAAATACTTCTGTTTTCCACAATGAAATTGTAAATGACAGTCACTAAGGGTACTTTCACACTTGCGTTCAGCGGAGTGCGTCACTATGGAGAATAGCGCAGTCCGTTAACGCACTGCGCATCTCCATAGACTTGTATGGACGACACACTGTAACGCAAGTGTCAGCGTTGCATCCGCTGGACGACGCAGCGTCGTTATTATGATGCTGCGCCGGGCGGAAGGAACGCAGCATGTAACGTTTTTTTTGAGCGACGGAAACCTTTATTTTTCACTGCGCATGTTTGTTTTTTTTGTTTTTTTTTTACTCACAGAAACTTTATTTTGTTTCTCGGTGGCCGAACGTTCAGCTGAGCGCCCGACCGCCGGCATTAGAGAGCGATCAGCTGAGCGCCCGGCCGCCGGCATTAGAGAGCGATCAGCTGATCGTTCACAATAGTCTGCTGCTGGTAAAACTGTAAAGAAGAAAAAAAATTTAAAAAAAGCTTTCCGTTGTTTTGTACGATCTGTAGCATCAGTTGTGCCACTATATGCAACGCATCCGTTGCATCCGTCACACAACGCAATGCTACGGAAGCCGTCCAACACAAGTGTGAAACTAGCCTAAATCGTGGAGATCGTGAGTTCTAGGGTGATCTATAGAGTCACATGTGATTGGTAATCTGCAGGGAACGTCCAGCAGTGGAGCCGTGTTATAGTATGTGCAGGATGGCCTCATCCACAAATGCCTCCTATCAGTGTATCAGGATAGATCAGGAGCCCACTATGGTGTATGGGGCTGTTCTCATGTCTGTTGTTACACGACCAAGTGTCTGCAAAACTAAAAGGAGCCCTCTTTGTTTTGGGACCCAGTGAAAGTCAATGGGTCCGTGATGAAAAGGAAAACATACGGATATCATCTGAGTGCCGTCTGTTCATTACAGTTTAATCTGTAGAGTGTAGAGAAAATGCATCAAAAATATGTGTTAATAGTTTATTTTCACTGATTAACAATATGCCCACTTTCCCATACACATGAAAGCTCCAGACGTCTGAGGCTGCATTCACAAGTCCACGTACGGACCGTGATTTCCACACCGGCATGGATGGCATCTGTGTGCTGACCCTCCCCCAGACCCATTTATATGGATGTCATTTTGATACACAAAATGGGCACTGCACACTTTTTATCTCTTGTTTTGAAGACAATTAAGCGGGCTTTAGACGCTGCGACATCACTAGCATCGGCTAGCGATATCGTACGCAAAAGCACCCGCCCCCGTCGTGCATGCGATATCGTGTGATCACTGCCGCAGCGAATATTATCGCTACGGCAGCGTCACACATACTTACCTGGTCGGCGGCGTCGCTGTTACTGCTGAACAATCCCTCCCTCAAGGAGGAGGGACGTTCGGCATCACAGCGACGTCACTAAGCGGCCGGCCAATCAAAGCGGAGTAACATCCTGCCCACCTCCTTCCTTCCGCATTGCGGCCGGCGACAGGTAAGGCTACTTTCGCACATCAGTTTTCTGCATTCAGGCACAATCCTTTTTTTTCCTGATCCAAAGGATCCGGCAAAAAAATGTAAAACCGTATCCACCGGATCCGGTTTTTAACGGATCAGTTATGCCGGATGCGTACAAAACCGGATCCGGTGGATACGGTTTGCATCCGGTTTGTCCGTTTTTTTTGAAGGATCAGCTTTTTTAATTAATTTGGTGCATGCGTAGTTTACAAAAACGGATTCGGTAGCCGCATCCATTTTTTACCGCATTGCGCCGGATTCGGCGTCCATAGGCTTTCATTGTAAAACACGCCGTATCGCGCCGGATCCGGCGCGATGCGTTTTTTTTGCCGGACAAAAAAACGTTGCAAGACACGTTGCCTCCGGCCGCCGCTTTGATTAATTTTGCCGCATCCGGAAAAAAACGGATGCAACGCAAAGCCATCAGGTACAATCCGGTAACAATGCAAATCTATGTGGATAAAACGGATGCGGTACTGGATCCGTTTAACCCGGTTTTTTCCAGATTGTACCTGATGGAAAAAAACTGATGTGTGAAAGTAGCCTAAGGAGACGTTCTTCTCTCCTGCGGTGTCACACATAGCGATGTATGCTGCCGCAGGAGCGACGAACAACATCGATAATCAACCATTACCGATTTTTGGTTTTGGGACGACCTCTCCATGGTGAATGATTTTCACCATTTTTGAGATCGCTTAAGGTCGCTGGTACGTGTCACACACTGCGATATCGTTAATGACGCCGGATGTGCATCACTAACAACGTGACCCCGATGATAAAACATTAACGATATCGTAGCGTAAAAAGCCCCCTTTAGTCCTTTAAAAACCATGTGAATGTGCCTATACACTGTAATAGCGATGTGCCTATCTGAGAAAGCTCGGGTAGGAAATGAACATGAGACCGGCGACTGCAATCAGATGACCGACAAACGTCTGTATGCAGGACCTAATACCAGGACCCAATACCAGGACCCGATCCTGTCGGGACAGAGTAGGGAAACCAGTGGAAAGTATCCATGTTGTGTCCAGTGCTGTGTTTTACATTTGGAATGAAAAGAGAAGAATTCAGCTCACCTGTCACCCAATACAGCAAGATCCCAGGGGTGCACAAAGTTTGCTGGCTACTCCAGGCCAGCGTGAAGAGGACAAGGGAAATGAAAGGAATCGGTGCTGGGTCCAAACCTTTCATTTCCCTTGTCCTTTTACATTTGGAGCCTGGCATGGACGTCTGATTGCAGGCTGAGGCCTCGTGTAGACGGGCGTAGTATAGTCTCTATATTCCGGATATAACACTTAGGTCACTCATGGATCTAGGCTGGTGAAAGTTCTGTTGTGCTGAATCTAGGATGGATTACACCAGATGGCTAAAGGGAACATATAATGAAAAATTCTATCTGATCTGCAGGCTGGATGGTATATAGCAGGAGGAGCTGATCAGATTGGGATATATATATTTTTGTGGTAGAAGTTTCCTTAAGGCTATGTGCCCATGTGTGTGCGCTCTGCACAGCAGCGTAACGTCACTGCATGTCCGCTTCAGAGCGCAGCTGAAAAGCTCCGTTCTGAAACTTTGGTGACTGCAGAATTCGTGCGCTCTGGATGCTGCCTCTCCCTATAGACAGAATAGAGACAGCATACAAAGCGCACGAAAGAAATGACATGTTGCTTTTTAGAACGCAGCGATTTGGCAGCATGCAAATCACTGCGTTCTAAAACGCAACGTGGGCATGGATTATGCACAATCTTCATAGATTGTGCTGGGGACGCAGGACGCATGCAGTTACACTGCAGTGCAATACGCAGCGTAACTGCATGCAAATACGCAACATGGGCACAGAGCCTAAGAGGTATTCCCATTTCCAAGATCCTATCCCAATATGTAGTAGGTATAATAATATTAGCAAATATCTCCAATTAGAAATGTAGCATAGTTCTCCTGATTCACTATGTCTCACCTCATGTGCAAGGCATTAGGCTATGTACCCACGTAGCGTTTTTGTGTGCACCAAAAAAAGCCTGCTTTATTAGGAAAAAGCTGCTGAAAAAATGTGCTTTTTCACATGCTTCTTTTGTATTTTGTTTGTCATGGCAATTGCAGGGGTTCAGCGCTGTGCCTCCCGCGATTGCGGCGGTGTCTCCGGCTGATGATACAGCCGTGACCCAGTTCTCACTGCCCGGGGCAGGGCCCACACCGCTTCCGGCAGTTTAACCTCCTGAATGGTGCGATCAATGCAATTGCAGCATTCGGTAGGCACGGAGAGGGATCGCTTACCTTTCCCTGGCAATCGAGTCCCTGTAATGCGATGACAGGGACTTGATCGCTGCCATGGTAACCCTGGGTTGTCTCCATGACGACTCCATGTTACTGAGCTACGGATCGCCTCACGGACCAGGGCACGTACGTCACCGGAGTTCCCTCCAGCAAGGTCCCGCGATAAAGACCGCGAAGCCTAGGTGCAGGGAACCCTGGTAACGTCACAAGGTGAATCAAGTTCATGCCGGTTGATCACCGGGGTTTCCTGCACCTAGGCTTTGCGGTCTTTATCGCGGGACCTTGCTGGAGGGATCTCTGGTGACATAGGTGCCATGGAAGCAGGGAGAGGTGAACTGCGTTCTTGCCGGTGGATCTGCAGGAAACCCCAGTGATCCACCGGCATAAACTGGATTCACCTTGTGACGTCACCGGAGTTCCTTACACCTAGGCCTCGTGGTAAAGATCGTGAGATGAGGCTGCAGGGAACCCTAGTGGCCTAAAAATAAGCACACACAAAAAAGCAACGTGAGCAATACACATGTGTTTTTTCCTGTGTGTTTTCCTGACTCCATTGAAGTAAATTGGGTGAAAAAGCAGGAAATAAAGCAGAAACAATTGGCATGCTGCTTCTTTTTTTCAGCAACAAAATCTGCAGGGAAAAAATAAGCAGCGTGTGCACAGCAAGTCACAGTTCTCATAGACTTTGCTGGGATGATTTTTCTTTGCTTTTATTGATTAGAAAAAGCAAGAAAAAATGCTAAAAAAAGCAATGTGTGCATAAGGCCTAAGGGGTACTTTGCACACTACGACATCGCAAGCCGATGCTTGCGATGCCGAGCGCGATAGTCCCCGCCCCCATCGCAGCTGCGATCTTTTGTGATAGCTGCCGTAGCGAACGTTATCGCTACGGCAGCTTCACATGCACTTACCTGCCCTGCAACGTTGCTCTGGCCGGCGACCCGCCTCCTTCCTAAGGGGGCGGGTCGTGCGCCGTCACAGTGAAGTCACACGGCAGGCGGCCAATAGAAGCGGAGGGGCGGAGATGAGCGGGACGTAAACATCCCGCCCACCTCCTTCCTTCCGCATAGCCGTCGTGAGCCGCAGGACGCAGGTAGGAGATGTTCCTCGCTCCTGCGGCTTGACACACAGCGATGTGTGCTGCCTGCTGGAACGAGGAACAACATCGTAACATTGGTCCTTCTGAAATTATGGAAATGACTGACGCTACACCAATGATACGATTTCGACGCTTTTGCGCTTGTTAATCGTATCAAAAACGATTTACACACTCCAATATCGACAGCGACACTGGATGTGCGTCACTTTCGATTTGACCCCCACCGACATCGCACCTGCGATGTCGTAGTGTGCAAAGTACCCCTAACAGTAGTAGATATGCATGGTTATGACCAAAAGAAACAGTCACTATATAAGTGGTCGTCACCACAGATACCTAAGCTACTGTAATACCTGTAATTAAGATAAGAGACATAGCTGATCAAGAGAAGTCAACATTACCAATTGGAGGTATTTGCTAATAATATTATTACACCTACTACATATTGGGAATACCCCTTTAACACTTGTATTTTATTCATTGAAATCCCTAATATGTATATAGGAGTCCAGTGGGCGGTCCTAACTTGTGATTGACAGGCCTCCCTGTCTGACTGCATGTATAGATAGCTGTCAATCACTAGTAGGACCGCCCACTGGACTTTTGTTTAAACACCAGGGATTTCATATACTGAAACCTTTCCTACAAACCTATATATCATTCAGTTTTGCTTCTCCTTTATACCATGTTGTCCATAGTTTGGACTGCAGGTTCAATGCAACTGCTTCCCTTTAACACACATAATATATGCCTGTCATTATAAGACTTAAAAGTTTATAAAATGTAGATGCAATTTTTTTTTTTTTTTATTCCTCTTTTTTTCTACATAGAATAGCTGAGTGGCCCAACTCCAGTTCTATGGTATTTCCCATAGGCCATGTATTCAGGAACTCCTTAGTTTTGCAGAGATGATAGACTTCATTATGTACTGACAGTATTTAACAGGTGATCTCTGTAAATGTAAAATCTAAAATCATGACCTGCAAGAGGTACTTAAAGGGGTTGTCCACCATGGTAAGAAGGCAATAAATACTTATGGACTCCCTGTCATGCTTGTGTGGCTGGACGGGCATGTAAGCCCTGCAGTAAATCACTGGCTATAACAGTGACACGTGGTAGTCAGTAAGTAAGTATTAATAATTTCTTTAAATGGATCGGCAACCCCCTTTTAATGAGTTAAATCGCACCAATCACCAGTATTTTCGTATATAACCTAAAGCCAGTGCTATACTGGCATTATCAGGCTGATTCTATACATACCTGTAGTGGTCAGCTCGGATGTTTAGGTTTTGAAACGCAAGTAAGTAAAGTTTGTAAAATCCTCAGCTTGTTGAGTGACAGCAGCTGCCGATCAGCTAATAACTGGGGGGGTATTCATAGTTGTCCCCTCCCCCCGTTACTTATGCTAATTCTATTATACAATTGCTATAGTTTGTGACTAAAAGGACCTGTTCTGTCTGATGTGATATCCATGTGACAGAAGGGGCGGGGTCTCGGCCAACAGAAAAAATATTGCTTCCTGGTATTAGCTATGAAGTCTGAGGCCCCGCCCCTTCTGGCCACATGGGTATGACATCAGCATAGGTCCTGTTCATCACAAAGTAAAATTATTGTATAATAGAATTAGCATAAGTAACGGGGAGGGGATAACTATGAATACCCCCTCCCCCCCTCCCGCACGTTATTATCTGATCCTCAGCTGCTGTCACTCAACAAGCAGCTGATTTTATAAACTTTACTTTCTTAGATTTCAAAACCTAAACATCCGAGCTGACCACTACAGGTATGTATAGAACCAGCCTGATAGTGCCAGTATAGCACTGGCTTTAGGTTATATAGGAAAATCCTGGTGATTGGTGCGCTTTCAGACACCTTGACATACAGATTGCTGTTTAGATTCCACCATGAAAGTCAATCACAGTGAAATAAATAAGACTATTCTAGTAAAAGCAGAAATTCTCATAGTTTCTTCCATGTTGTGCTTACAGATTGATGGAGCGTTTCCTAATGGATGGCTTGTATCCTTTATGAACAGCGTCTTTCTTTCATTCATAAAATAATGTGACATAGTGACAAAGCAGGATGGAAAAACGTGGAACCCTAACCTTACTATGAGAAAGAAAATACAATACGTCGGAATATATATGTCACTATTAAAATGGATCTGTCACCAGGTTACAATGTCCAAAAGATAATACAATATTGAATAGATGTGTGCCGGTGTACTTACTTTAAGGCTGTGTGCCTATGATGAGCGTTTTTATTCTGCGTATTTTTGCTGTATCAAAACGCAGCATCTTGTAGTTCCAGCACAGTGGATGGGATCTATAGAAATCTCCTGTCCTCTGTTTCCTTATTACTCAGCGTAAAGTGACCTGCGGTGCGTGTTTCATATCCACAGCATGTCAATTTCTCTTGAGATTTTCCCCATAGATTTGCATTAGATGCAGAAAATCCACAGATAAAGAATCCATGTAATCCGCACATGAATGTATCAACAAGGTTTTGTCACAGTCAAATACCAGCAAGTATCAAATGCAAAGCCACTTTATTTAAAGCATGATATACAGAAAAAAGAAAAAGAAAAAAAACCTTCAGCAACAAAGCCGCATGAAAGAAAAACATCTCAAAAAAGTAATCAAAATTGCAACCTAATTAACATAATAGGTGCAGAAATGCTGCAACACCAAAAACTCTTCACTTACTCATTGTGGGAACATAGCCTAAAGGGTGCTTTACACGTTGCGACATCGCTAGCGATTGCTAGCGATGTCGTGCGCAATAGCACCCGCCCCCGTCGGTGGCATGATATGTGCTGATCGCTGCCGTAGCGAACATTATTGCTACGGCAGCGTCACACGCACATGCCTGTGCAGCGACGTCGCTGTGACGGCCAAACAATCCCTCAAGGGGGAGGTGCGTTCGGTGTCACCGTGACGTCACTAAGCTGCCGGCCAATAGAAGCAGAGGGGCGGAGATGAGCGGGACATAACATCCTGCCCACCTTCTTCCTTCCTCACTGGCGATGGAGGCAGGTGAGATGATCGTCATTCCTGCGGTGTCACACATAGCGATGTGTGGTGCCGCAGGAGCGACGAACAACATCGTGCCTGCTGCAGCAACGATATTAAGGAAATGAGCGACGTGTCAACAAGCAACGATTTTTCACATTTTTGTGCTCGTTGATCGTCGCTCATTTGTGTTACACGCTGCGATGTCAGTAACGGCGCCGGATGTGCGTCACTACCGACATGACCACGACGATATATCATTACCGATATCGCAGCGTGTAAAGCACCCTTAAGGCCCTGTAAGCACTAGAAAATGGAATTTTCTTAAGAAAATTCAGCAGGCTCTTAAAGATTTCCGCGCCTGCGGGGAAAAAACGCAAAAAATCCGCCCCGAAATCTGCATGCGGTATGTTGCGTATTGTTGCAGATTTTCTGCGGATTTGGTGCGGAATTGCCGCAGGTTGTTCCCTGCGGGATTTCACAGTTCTCCCCACTCCTCCTGTCCGTAGTGTTGAAGTCTCCGGGCCGTGCTTTTGTCCCGCGTCTGCCTCCGGCGCTCTGCTGTTTGCGGGTCAGCTGTGCACTGAATATGCATGAGGCGGCCTGGAAGCAGGAGAGCAGTGTCCGGAGGCAGCCTCGCAGGAGAAGGTGAGTATAAGATCAGCGGTGACTTCAGTCAGCTGTTGTGCAGTGACCGCTGGAGTCCTCCACCTGTCACTGCAAAGCACATCATTGAAGACACCGCTGATCCCGGCGGCTCACTTCACTTGCGTCCTGACCCTCACAGTGAGCAGTCATGGTCTATGGCACTCACTGTGAGTGCCAGGTGTAGCAGAGCTGGAAGCGTCATGGGACATCTTGTGGATTACGTCGGACCTGGAGGGCTGTTATTAGGGATTAATAAAGTGGTGAAAGAGGGGGCTTTTTTGTCTTTCATTTTAAATAAAGGATTTTTGGGGTGCCATCACTAAACTAGGACTGAGTGGCAGCTATGGGCTGCTGCCATTAACTCCTTCATTACCCCGATTGCCACCGCATCATGGCAACGGGAAGAGCCGGGAAAAGTTCGGGACTGTCGCATCTAATAGATGCGGCAATTCCGGGAGGCTGCTGGCTGATATTGTTAGGGTGGTGGGCTCCCCATAACGTGGGGCTCCCCATCCTGAGAATACCAGCCCCCAGCTGTGAGGCTTTATCCTGGCTGGTTATCAAAATTGGAGGGGACCGCACGCCGTTTTTTTTAATTTATTTATTTTACTGTACGCTATAGACACGCCCACCGGCGGCTGTGAATTGGTTGCACTGCACTGTGATTGGTTGCAGGCAGACACACCTCCACGCTGAGTGACAGCTGTTTCAACTAATCACAGCCACCGGTGAGCAGGGAAGGCGTGAATACGAGATGGAATAATGAGCCAGCTCTGGAAGATGAAAGACGCCGCGGGAGCAGTGTGACAGCCGCCCGGTTATCGGTGAGTATGAAGCGCTTGCTCCTACCCCTTTGGGCCAGATTCTGTTCCCCATAAACTTTATATGGGTAGCAGCATCTGGCCAGATACCGGGGATCAATCCTCCGCCGACCCAGTGTCAGCAGGTGATTGATCTGCCAGCCCTCGAAACCGCAGGGACCAGCGGAAAAGAAGTGACATGTAATTGTTTTTGCTGCGGGAATCCCGCAGCAGAACATGCAGCTGTCAAAATCAGCATAGTGCGCACAGCATTTTTTTTTTTCCCCCCATAGGATTTGCTGGTGAATCACTGCAGAGATGTTATGAACATTTTCTGCAGCGAAACATGCAGCAAATCCGCGGCAAAAAACGGCAAGTGCGCACAGGGCCTTAAGGGGGCTTTACATGCAACAACATCGCTAACGAGATGTCGTTGGGATCACGGAATTCGTGACGCACATCCGGCCTCGTTAGCGCCGTCGTTGCGTGTGAAACGTACGACCGACCGCGAACGATCAAAATTACTCACCTAATCGTTGATCGTTGACACGTCGTTGTAATCCTAAATATCGTTGCTGTTGCAGGACGCAGGTTGTTCGTCGTTCCTGAGGCAGCACACATCGCTACGTGTGACACCCCAGGAACGAGGAACATCACCTGCGTTCTCCAGCAATGAGGAAGGAGGTGGACGTCACTTTTTTTTCGGCTGCTCTCCGCCTCTCCGCTTCTATTGGACAGCTGCCGTGTGACACCGCACGAACCGCCCCCTTAGAAAAGAGGGTGTTCGCCGGCCACAGCGACATTGCTAGGCAGGTAAGTACGTGTGACGGGTCCTAGCGATGTTGTGCGCCACGGACAGCGATTTGCCCGTGACGCACAACCGAGGGGGGCGGGTGTTTTCACCAGCGACATCGCTAGTGATGTCGCTGCGTGTAAGGCAGCCTTACGAGTCCATGACAGAATGGCAGTATAATCCTCTCTGCAAGTTTCCACTCAATCTCCTCCCATTAGCCTAATCCACAGTTCCTCAGTGTCCTTCCTCCCTGCCGCTGCACAGATTTCACGTTTCTCAGTACAAGCTGTGGCTATCAGTCAGGCTAGGTGGGCAGACGCTGAATACACTTGGACTCTTAAGCTGGACTCATAATATGCTCCTTTAATATCAAGAGTGTTCAACCACCCTGCGATTGATTGATTGATTGATTTTTTCAGTGTAAGTACACAAAGCTCATCAGTTTTAAATGATCTATTTCATAATTTATTTAGTTTCTACTGTAAAATATGTTTATACAGCTAGAATGCAAAATCTACAGCTTTGGTCCATTATGTAGATATAAAAATTGCAATTCAATAGTGAAACCTGCTAAAAACAATTTTTATTAGATTAATTTAAAATCTGGTTTCCAAAAAACAATAAATATTTTGGGTAAAGTGCTCAAATATTTTTTGGCAGGGATTGGGCCAATAGCCCTCTTTCTTCCCCTACCTAACCGCGGAGGTTGGCACCCTAAGGTCACGAAATGGCGCCCCCTCTCAACGACAGCTTGCCCCTCTTCCCCTGCACTGGTCTAAGCGTGTAGCTAATCTGGGAATTCCGAGAGTGCTGGGATTACCTCTATATAAATACCGACATCACATCTATTAATTCTTCAAAAAGTGAGTCAAACACCAAACCCAAAGGATCAGTGACAAATCAGCAAACCCCTATTGGTCTTTAGGAGACACAATATTTTTCTTATATATTATTCAAAATCAGACACACAAAAAGTCCCTAATATTCAGGGGACAGGAAACAAAATACTCAGTGATAAACTGTCCTATATGGCTTCTATGCTTTTTACCAATACATATGACAAATGTCAATACATTGTCCTTTTTGTCAAACTCAACATTTGGGTTCAGGTTCTAAAAACAAACATATTTTTCTCATAGCAGCAATTTAAAGCATGCAGATCTATCATCCAACAATTTTCATAGATATAAACATGAGTCTAATCCGTATTATATAGAAAAATAGAACAGCAATGTAATACAAGGACACAAAAGCAGAGATGGATTTCTAAGCCTCTTAGTAAGCCTTCATGATATTATAAAGCTCTATATACAGACATTATCACCGAGAAAAAGACCAAAATTAGCCAGCAAATCCCATAATTAACACTGGTACTTAGCTCCAGGTAGCCAGATTGCCACTATCCTTCCTACGCGTTTCCCCCGGCATACAAAGTCTCCAGGGTTCATCAGGGGCTCCCTCAATGGGGTTCCTCTAGACCTGCAGCAAGACAATCTTGCCGCTCGCCTAACCAGGTCAGTATTCTTGAGTGTAGTGACTTGCATGCTGCTTTCTATCGTGTTTGAAAATGGCGCCGACATTTATCCTGTTTCATATCTCGAGAGACATAACATTTGCTTCATGATGTATATATTAGATAAGTATATGTGATGAAGCCTTAACATTTCCCAGTCGTCCTCAGCAGCTTTCAACTTTTGCTCTAACTCTCTATAAATATACCACGACGGTGGATGACAAGACCATCCTTGTTGGTAAGTAACGGGTAATCATGTTGTTCTAGTTTCAGGGTACAATGGGTTAATACTATACTGGTTAGTGATATAGAACCTGTATTCATTATCGTCAAGGAAAGGTGTGATCACTGGGATTAATGTAGAACAGGAGACCCGAATCCCCTGCTGAACTAAGCAGGGGAAGCACTTAAAGCCTAAGGGGTACTTTGCACGCTGCGACATCGCTACTGTGATATCGTCAGGGTCAAATCGAAAGTGACGCACATCCGGTCACGACGTTGCAACGTGTAAAACCTAGATGCGCCGGTAAACGATTGCAAAAGTGTCAAAAATCGGTGATCTGTGTAGCGTCGGTCATTTTCATAATGTCGTACCAATAGGAGATACGATGTTGTTCCTCGTTCCTGCGGCAACACACATCGTTGTGTGTGAAGCCGCAGGAGCGAGGAACATCTCCTTACCTGCCTCCACCGGCTATGCGGAAGGAAGGAGGTGGGCGGGATGTTTACGTCCCGCTCATGTCCGCCCCTTCGCTTCTTTTGGCCGCCTGCCGTGTGACGTCGCTGTGACGCCGCACAACCCGCCCCCTTAGGAAGGAGGCGGGTCGCCGGCCAGAGCGACTTCGCAGGGCAGGTAAGTGCGTGTGAAGCTGCCGTAGCGATAATGTTCGCTACGGCAGCTATCACAAGATATCGCATGTGCGACGGGGGCGGGTACTATCGCACTCGGCATCGCTAACCGATGCTAGCGATGTCGCAGCGTGCAAAGTACCCCTAACAGTCATTAGCATTTTTCTTTAAAAAAAATCATTGGCACACATGGAAATAAAAAACATTATAATATATCTCATCCGAGCAATCTGCTTCTTTTTCTTCCAGGAATGATCTTTCACTCTCAGAATTTTAGATTTCTGGATGAAATGTGTATTCAGTGAATACAGATTGTGCCATTACTGAGATAGTAGATGGCAGTTGGTGCTCAATAAGTTCTAGGAAGAACTGTAAGGGTATGTGAACATGCTGTAGATTTGGTGCAGATGTTTTCTGCATCAAATCAGCACTTTCTAGCAGAAACATGCACCAAAAAAACTGTATGTGATTTTTGGTGCGTTTTTTTTTCCCCATGCGCTTTTTTTAGTCAAGTCATTGGCTGTTAGAGCTAAAAAACGCAGGAAAAAAACGCCCCAACAACGGACATTGCTGCATATTTTTTTCTGCACCAAATCTACAAGGATGAAAAAAAATAGCAACATGCACACAGCAGTTCAGAAATCTCATAGACTTTGCTGGCTTCTGCATAGGCATGTAGATTTTGGTGCAGAAAACGCATCAAAAACGTACCGTGTGCACATAGTCTAACTGTCATTTTAGGAGTACTTGCAGCAGAATGTCTGTGTCTGTTTCTAGCACTGCCCCCCTCCTCCAAAGAATTTTAAAAGCATCAACTGTCATCTATCTCAGAAAGACTGTGTGCCCACGATCAGGGTTCACAGCGTTTTGGATGCATCGTGTTTTCGCTGTGTCTAATATGCTGCGTTGTACAGAACAAGCACAGGAGTTGGGATTTCTAGAAATCTCATACCCACTGTGCGAGTATGGCCCGCAGTGGAAAACTAACCTGTTTATCACGTAGGGTACCCGCTGGGGCTGCCCTTTGTCGCCTTTAATATTCATTCTCACTTTGGAACCTTTCCTCAGACATGTAAGAGCCAATGAAAATGTAGCAGGCATCAAGGTCAGTCAAACCATACACAAAGTGGCCGCATATGCGAACGATCTCTTGTTTTTATTTCCTCACCCAGAATATCCTTGCCCAATTTGATGAGTTTCAAACCTACTCTCAATTATCAAATTTTAGAATTAATTTCTCGAAGTCAGAGGCATTGAACATAAATCTTGTCTCTCGGGAGGTGGAGGATTTGAAATCCTCCTTTAGCTTCAGGTAGGCATCCCAGACTCTCGGCTACCTGGGGATACGCCTCACAAGCGACCTCAGTCTCCTCTACCAACTCAATTTTCCCGATCTGATCGCCTCTATTAGGAAGGACTGTGATCGATGGGTGAAATCGCTGTTCTCTTGGTTCGGCAGATGCCAAATTTACAAGATGAACATTTTACCTAGACTCTTATACCTTTTACAGGCCCTACCGATAAAGATTCCACCTGCCTTTTTTAAGACAATTACATCAATCCAGTCTTCCTTTATATGGGCGGGCAAGCCAGCGAGAATCAAGAGAACGATTCTGACTAGACCCAAACATAGAGGTGGGATTGGTTTACCTGATGTGAAACAATATCATCTCGCGGGACATCTTTCTAGGATAATAGACTGCTGTAGAAATGGAAAACAGAAGATATGGGTACAAATAGAACAAACATTTTCTCCAATACCCCTAAACAAACTGCCAGGGCTTCTTTCGAAAGCCTCTGCAGAGCTGAAAGCACACCCGACTATAGGCCCAACGGTTAATTATTGTAATAATGAGGTAGTACATTTGGAGATGCTCCCCATGTGTTCAAAGTTGACTCCTGTCCTCAGCCACACCTCCTTTTGGACCGGGCGGCTCAGACCCCATTTTCCACCTCTGGATACAGAGTGGGATAGATCGGGTGGAGGGTTTTGGAGATTACATGGAATGGCCTTCAGCAATAAGGCTAGCTACTAGAAAAACCCCAACCTCGCTGGAACAGTGGAGATGCCCACCGCCTCAAGCCACAATTTGAACTTATCTCTGGCCCAATACGTCATGCACTCTCAGTAACATATCTTATGTTATCTTCTACCACTGACCAACCTCCCCCTCCTTTTCTACTGCAGTGGGAACGTGATCTTCACATTAACCTTACACCTGAGCAGAGAGACCGCATTCTCTCCCTTGCGCATAGCTCCTCCATCAGCTCCAGGTTTCAGGAAGCCAGCTACAAATTGCTGTCCAGATGGTACAGGGTGCCTTCCAAAATCCACGCTATATTTTCTTCAGCGGATCCCGTCTGTTGGAAATGTGGTAGGAGAAGGGCACACTCTTCCATGTGTTCTGGGAGTGCTAGGCGATCCAGCCTTTCTGGATGGGAGTTTCTAACGTTATCCGTCAGGTTACCGGAGGTACAGAGGAGATGGGCCCCGCCCTCTTCCTGCTTCATCACTGCGAGACTCCTCTAAAAACTCACAAATCTTCTTTGACAAAGTTTCTCATTATGGCAGCTAGGTCATGTATTCCAATAAGATGGAAAAGTCAGCTTCTTTTTCGCTCTATTGGGAGACCCAGACAATTGGGTGTATAGGCTATGCCTCCGGAGGCAGCACAAAGTATTACACTCAAAAGTGTTAAGCCCCTCCCCTTCTGCCTATACACCCCCCGTGCTCTCACGGGATCCTCAGTTTTTATGCTTTGTGCGAAGGAGGCAGACATGCAAGCACAGCTCCACAGATTAGTCAGCAGCAGCTGCTGACTAGGTGGGATGGAAGAAAAGTGGGCCCATATAGGGCCCCCAGCATGCTCTCTTCTCACCCCACTCTTGTCGGCGGTGTTGTTAAGATTGAGGTATCCATTGCGGGTACGGAGGCTGGAGCCCACATGCTGTTTTCCTTCCCCATCCCCCTCTGGGCTCTGGGTGAAGTGGGATCTTATCGGTCTCCAGGCACAGGAGACCGTGCTTCATCCACAACTCCTGTGGAGCCTGATGGATAGGAGCCGATACAGTTCAGGGACATGGCCCTGCATCTTAGAGGTACTCTGTATCCCTATGGGGACCGCGCACGGCATCACCTCAGCTTTGCTGGGTGTGCTGGTGCACCGGGGACCGCGGCGCTGACCGGGTCTATATGTGCCATTACACACTCAGCGTCGCTGAGTGTGTTTATATGTAAGGGCTACCGCACTGACCGCCGTTGCCACGGGACACTGCGGCGCGGCTGGGACTTGTAGTTCGCCGGGGACTTTCACGCAGCCGCGCTTTTACGGCGGCCGCGTTTATTACTACAGTCCCCGGCTTCATTGCGGCCTAGTTTCCCTTTTTTCTTCCGCCCTCAGCCCTGACAGGCAGGGGAAGGGCGGGACGGTGCACGGAGCGAGCAGCAATGAGGGCTGGAGTATGATTTACATGCTCCACTCCCCTCACTGTGCACAGTGTGAGCGCCCGTTTCGCGCTCTTTCTAGGCCACGCCCACAGCTTCCTCAGCTCGTCAGGACGCCGCAGCCATTCCTGTCAGCTCCACCGACGCTGCAGAGAGGGACATATTCATGGGAGACCCAGACACGGTCTCTGGTGGCCTCACAACCGCTTAGGCGGCTGGTAAGCAGCACATGTGGTGCTAGCCCCATGGTGCTGTATTGTATTGGTACATTATTTGTGTACTGTATATAATTTACACTGTATGAGCACAGTTCTTTCTGGCTATATACCCTATTGTGTTACTCAGGGAAAACTATAGCATGGCGCCCACAAAAAGCAGGGGTGCCAAAACACAGGCTTATTATGTTGCCTGCGCCGCATGTAAGACCCAGCTACCGGCAGGTTCCACTGACCCTCATTGTGTACAGTGTTCGACCCCTGTGACACTTCCTCAGCCGGGGCCTATGCTAAGTGGGGCACAGGGGGAAGCCACCTGTTGACACTGTCCAGGTGACGGGGACTGAGTTTGCAGCCTTTAAGGATCAACTCTCTGAGACTATGACTAAGATACTAGAAGCCTTGCAGTCCAGGCCGGTATCTCAGCAAAGGGACTCTGTTGAATCATTGTTCCCTGGCCCCCCTCAGTTGGACCAACAATGTCCTCACGGGGTATCTCATACATCCCAGACGGAGGGTTCGGACTTAGAACCTAGCCCCAGATCGACTAAGCGGGCCCGCTTAGAATTTCCCTCGACATCATATTGTTTAGGGTCTCAGCGGGGGGATTCTCTGGTTGATGATGCGGAGACAGCTGATCAGGATTCTGATCCTGGGAGCGCTCTCAATCTTAATTCTCCAGATGGGGACGCCATAGTGAATGATCTTATTGCATCCATTCATCAGTTGCTGGATATTCTTCCCTCAGCCCCTCCGGCGGAGGAGTCAGATTCTCAGCAGGAGAAATTTCGCTTCAGGTTCCCCAAGCGTACACAGAGTATGTTTCTAGACCACTCTGATTTCAGAGAGGCAATCCAGATTCACCATGCTTGTCCGGATAAGCGTTTCTCTAAGCGCCTTAAGGATACACGTTATCCTTTTCCCCCGGAAGTGGTTAAAGGTTGGATTCAATGTCCCAAAGTGGATCCTCCAATCTCCAGACTGGCGGCTAGATCCATACTTGCAGTGGAAGATGGGGCCTCGCTTAAAGATGCCACTGACAGGCAGATGGAGCTCTGGATGAAATCCATCTATGAAGCTATCGGAGCTTCTTTTGCCCCAGCATTCGCAGCTGTATGGGCGCTACAAGCTATATCAGCAGGTCAAGCGAAAATTGAAGCGGCCGCGCCACAAGTGGCTTCCATTACCTCCCAGACCTCGGCAATTGCGTCTTACGCTATGAATGCTGTCCTGGACTCTGTGAGCCGTACGGCAGTTGCGACCGCCAATTCGGTAGTAGTCCGCAGGGCCTTGTGGCTACGGGAGTGGAAGGCAGATTCCGCTTCCAAAAAGCGTTTAACCGGTTTGCCAATTTCTGGCGACAGGCTCTTTGGCGAGCGCCTGGATGAAATCATCAAACAATCCAAGGGAAAGGATACATCCTTACCCCAGCCCAAGCAGAACCTCTCCCAACAGAGGAGAGGGCAGTCGAGGTTTCGGTCCTTTCGGGGCGCGGGCAGGTCCCAATTCTCCTCGTCCAAAAGGTCTCAGAAAGAACAAAGGAACTCTGATGCATGGCGGTCTAAGTCACGTCCTAAAAAGGCCATTGGGAGCACCGCTAACAAAGCGGCTGCCTCATGACTTTCTACCTCCTCTAGTAGCATCCTCGGTCGGTGGCAGGCTCTCCCGCTTTTGCGACACCTGGCTGCCACAAATAAAAGACCGCTGGGTGAGAGACATTCTCTCTCACGGTTACAAGATAGAGTTCATCTCTCGTCCCCCGACTCGATTCTTCCGGTCCTCTCCGCCTCCCGAGCGAGCCGAGGCTCTTCGGCAGGCGCTGGGCACCCTGAAGGCAGAAGGAGTGGTGGTCCCTGTTCCTCTTCAGCAACAGGGCCACGGTTTTTACTCCAACTTGTTTGTGGTCCCAAAGAAGGACGGGTCCTTCCGTCCTGTCCTGGACCTGAAACTTCTCAACAAACACGTAAAGACCAGGCGGTTCCGGATGGAATCCCTCCGTTCCGTCATCGCCTCAATGTCCCAGGGAGATTTCCTTGCATCGATCGATATCAAAGATGCTTATCTCCACGTTCCGATTGCCCCAGAGCACCAACGCTTCTTGCGCTTCGCCATGGAAAACGAACACCTGCAGTTCGTGGCACTACCATTCGGCCTGGCAACAGCCCCACGGGTTTTCACCAAGGTTATGGCTACTGTAGTAGCGATCCTCCATTCTCAGGGTCATTCTGTGATCCCGTACTTGGACGATCTGTTGATCAAGGCACCCTCTCAAGAGGCATGCCAACACAGCCTCGACGTTACCCTGGAGACTCTCCAGAGTTTCGGGTGGATCATCAATTTTCCAAAGTCAAATCTGACACCGGCCCAATCGCTGACGTACCTTGGCATGGAGTTTCATACCCTCTCAGCGATAGTGAAGCTTCCGCTGATCAAACAGCAGTCACTACAGAAAGGGGTACAGTCTCTCCTTCAAGGCCAGTCTCACCCCTTGAGGCGCCTCATGCACTTCTTGGGGAAGATGGTGGCAGCAATGGAAGCAGTCCCTTTCGCGCAGTTTCACCTGCGTCCCCTTCAATGGGACGTCCTACGCAAATGGGACAGGAAGCCGACGTCCCTCGACAGGACCGTCTCCCTCTCTCAGGCGATCAAAGCCTCCCTTCGGTGGTGGCTTCTTCCCACTTCATTATCGAAGGGGAAATCCTTCCTTCCCCCATCCTGGGAAGTAGTCACGACAGACGCGAGTCTGTCAGGATGGGGAGCGGTTTTTCTCCACCACAGGACTCAGGGTACGTGGACCCGGCAAGAGTCCTCGCTTCAGATCAATGTTCTGGAAATTCGGGCAGTGTATCTTGCCCTGAAAGCGTTCCAGCAGTGGCTGGCAGGCAAGCAGATCCGAATTCAGTCGGACAATTCCACAGCGGTGGCATACATCAATCACCAAGGCGGCACACGCAGTCGTCAAGCCTTCCAGGAAGTCCGGCGGATCTTGATGTGGGTGGAAGCCACGTCCTCCACCATATCCGCAGTTCACATTCCAGGCGTGGAAAACTGGGAAGCAGATTATCTCAGTCGCCAGGGCATGGACGCAGGGGAATGGTCCCTTCACCCGGACGTGTTTCAGGAGATCTGTTGCCGCTGGGGGGTGCCGGACGTCGACCTCATGGCGTCCCGGCACAACAACAAGGTACCAATGTTCATGGCACGGTCTCAAGACCCCAGAGCTCTGGCGGCAGACGCCTTAGTTCAGGATTGGTCGCAGTTTCAGCTCCCGTATGTGTTTCCTCCGCTGGCACTGTTGCCCAGAGTGTTACGCAAGATCAGGGCCGACTGCCGCCGCGCCATCCTCGTCGCTCCAGACTGGCCGAGGAGGTCGTGGTACCCGGATCTGTGGCATCTCACGGTCGGCCAACCGTGGGCACTACCAGACCGAACAGACTTGCTGTCTCAAGGGCCGTTTTTCCATCTGAATTCTGCGGCCCTCAACCTGACTGCGTGGCCATTGAGTCCTGGATCCTAGCGTCTTCAGGATTATCTCAGGATGTCATTGCCACTATGAGACAGGCTAGGAAACCAACGTCCGCCAAGATCTATCACAGGACGTGGAAAATTTTTCTGTCATGGTGCTCTGCTCAGGGTTTTTCTCCCTGGCCATTTGCATTACCTACTTTTCTGTCCTTCCTTCAATCTGGACTGGAAAAGGGTTTGTCGCTTGGCTCCCTTAAGGGACAAGTTTCTGCGCTCTCGGTGTTTTTCCAGAAGCGCCTAGCTAGACTTCCACAGGTACGCACGTTCCTGCAGGGAGTTTGTCACATCGTTCCACCTTACAAGCGGCCGTTAGAACCCTGGGATCTGAACAGGGTGCTGATGGTTCTTCAGAAACCACCATTCGAGCCAATGAGAGATATCTCTCTCTCACGCCTTTCGCAGAAGGTGGTCTTCCTAGTAGCAGTCACCTCTCTTCGGAGAGTGTCTGAGCTAGCAGCGTTGTCATGCAAAGCCCCTTTTCTGGTGTTTCACCAGGACAAGGTGGTTCTACGTCCGGTTCCGGAATTTCTCCCTAAGGTTGTATCCCCCTTTCATCTCAATCAGGATATCTCCTTACCTTCTTTTTATCCTCATCCAGTTCACCAATGTGAAAAGGATTTGCACTTGTTAGATCTGGTGAGAGCACTCAGATACTACATTTCTCGTACGGCGCCCCTGCGCCGCTCGGATGCACTCTTTGTCCTTGTCGCTGGCCAGCGTAAAGGGTCACAGGCTTCCAAATCAACCCTGGCTCGGTGGATCAAGGAGCCAATTATCGAAGCTTACCGTTCGGCTGGGCTTCCGGTTCCCTCAGGGCTGAAGGCCCATTCTACCAGAGCCGTGGGCGCGTCCTGGGCTTTGAGGCACCAGGCTACGGCTCAGCAGGTGTGTCAGGCGGCTACCTGGTCGAGCCTGCACACTTTCACGAAACACTATCAGGTGCATACCTATGCTGCGGCGGATGCCAGCCTAGGTAGACGAGTCCTTCAGGCGGCGGTTGCCCACCTGTAGGAAAGGGCCGTTTTACGGCTCTCTTACGAGGTATTATTTTACCCACCCAGGGACTGCTTTTGGACGTCCCAATTGTCTGGGTCTCCCAATAGAGCGAAAAAGAAGAACGGAATTTTGTTTACTTACCGTAAATTCCTTTTCTTCTAGCTCTAATTGGGAGACCCAGCACCCGCCCCTGTTTTTTTGTGTACACATGTTGTTCATGTTGAATGGTTTCAGTTCTCCGATGTTCCTTCGGATTGAAGTTACTTTAAACCAGTTTATAATTATTTTTCCTCCTTCTTGCTTTTGCACCAAAACTGAGGATCCCGTGAGAGCACGGGGGGTGTATAGGCAGAAGGGGAGGGGCTTAACACTTTTGAGTGTAATACTTTGTGCTGCCTCCGGAGGCATAGCCTATACACCCAATTGTCTGGGTCTCCCAATTAGAGCTAGAAGAAAAGGAATTTACGGTAAGTAAACAAAATTCCGTTCTTCCACCAACTACTGCACAGTGGATTGCCAGGGTCAATGACCTCATGCACATGGAGGATCTCACCTCATCACTACATGATACCTACATGAAGTTGTGGGCCACTTGGAGAGAGTGGATGGATTATCAACAAACCGATACATATCGACATATGGTGGAAGGCGATGAGGACACCCCCTTCCGCTTCCCCATCCCTTCTTACCTGATTTTCTTCTTTTTCTTTCTCCCTCTCTCTTGTTCATCCCTGGCCATTCATTCAACGCTACATATTTTGCCCTATCTTAAGGCTTCACAGATCTTAGTATCTTTGACCTTACTCCTATATCTTCTTTTCTTTTCTTTACCTTTTAGTGTTTTTTATTTTTTTTTTATTTTTTTAAATAAAAAAATTCTTGTGGAATTATATGTATTTTTATTGTATTTAGACAGTTGGTAACCTTATACATATTTTCACTTCATATGCTTCTTAGCAATGTATGTCTTGAATTGCTTTTCTGATGGGTGCATATGGATCTTTAGGTCCGAGCAAGTTGTACCTTTATATATGTATGATTCCTTTTGTCAAATAAAGAATTTAAAAAAAAAAAAAGAAAAATAACCTGAGGTGCGACTTCCCGAGCTGTAGCATGTCAATTTATTGCTGTGGAGCCACAAGCATTCTCCGCAGGGAGAACACAGCGAGAGACTGCAGGTCAGGACCCACCGCATCCAGGACATAGCAGGTTCTGATTGTGTGCACATACCCTAAGGGTACGGCCCACTAGCGTATAGCTTCCGACGTGAGAAGTGATATGCTAATGACCCTCTTCTTCGATCGTCAGCCGAAGGTCATGCGACTGGCGGAGAAGAGGGAGAAAGCACTTTTTCCTCATCTGCTCCTCTGCCTGTCTGAGTACATTGCACTGCGGTCGGATGACATGCGAGTGCAGTGCGATGTTTCACTCACTCCCATAGACTTGTATGGGGGTGCATGAGCCGAGATCCGCTGCCAAACGCAGCATGCTGAGATTCATTTCTCAGGCAGATATGGCATAAGAAATCAATTGTAGATGGACACTTCTGCATAGTTTTGCACTGGTGCGAGTGCAGTCCGATGGTTTATCGGATTGTAATCGTCCGTGCAAAACGCAAGTGGAACCAAACCCTAAGGCTATGTGCGCACGTTGCGTAATTTCATGCGTTTACGCTGCATATTGCACTGCAACGTAAACGCATGCATCCTGCGTCCCCATCCACACGTTGCGTTTTGAGAGCGCAGTGATTTACATGCTGAAATTTTGATCCAAATATCTGCGTTCTAAAAAGCAACATGTCACTTCTTTCATGCGCTTTGGATGCTGCTCCCTTTCTGTCTATGGGAGAGGTAGCATCCAGAGCGCATGAAATTGGCATCTATTCTGCCGACACACTGCATCCATTACGCAGTGTTTCTGCAGCGATTTGAAGCTCACATGCACTGTCAAATCACGTTCAGCATGGACACTACGCAACGTGCGCACATAGACTAAAGGGGGCTTTACACGCTGCGACATCGCTAATGCGGAGTCGTTGAGGTCACGGAATTTGGGACGCACATCCGGCCGCATTAGCGATGTTGCTGCGTGTGACACCGATGAGCGATTTTGCATCGTTGCAAAAACGTGCAAAATCGCTCATCGGTAACATGGCGGTCCATTCTCGATTATCGTTACTGCAGCAGTAACGATGTAGTTCGTCGCTCCTGCGGCAGCACACATCGCTATGTGTGACGCCGCAGGAACGAGGAAGCTATCCTTACCTGCCTCCCGGCCGCTATGAGGAAGGAAGGAGGTGGGCGGGATGTTACGTCACGCTCATCTCCGCCCCTCCGCTGCTATTGGGCGGCCGCTCAGTGACGCTTCAGTGACGTCGCTGTGACGCCGCACGGACCGCCCCCTTAGAAAGGAGGCGGTTTGCCGGTCACAGCGACGTCGCCGGGCAGGTAAGTATGTGTAACGGGTCTGGGCGATGTTGTGCGGCACGGGCAGCGATTTGCCCGTGTCGCGCAACAGATGGGGGCAGGTACCCACACTAGCGATATCGGGACCGATATCGCAGTGTGTAAAGTAGCCTTTAGGGTATGTGCGCACGTTGCGTACTAGCCCAGCACCGTAAAAGGTGCGCTTCAGAGCGCAGCTGAAAAGCTCCGTTCTGAAGCGCATGGTGCCGGCGAGAACGTGCGCTCTGCCTGCAGCTCCTGCCATAGACCGAGCAGGAGCTGCCGGCAAAGCGCACGGAAGAAGTGACATGTCACTTCTTTTTACGCAGCGCTTCGGCAGTAGCCGAAGCGCTGCGTTGTAATATGCCACGTGCGCACGGCCCCTGCACAATCTCCATAGACTGTGCAGGGGACGCAGGACGCATGCAGTTACGCTGCGCTACAAAGCGCAGCGTAACTGCATGAATTTACGCAACGTGCGCACATAGCCTCAGGGTGAAAATCTGTCTTCACTGAAAACAGATTTTGCCAGTGAATTTAAGATTGAATGATGAATCCAGTTGGAGAAAGAAGCATTCTCTCTGCTAGAATATATTGCAGACTTGCTTATTTTTATGTGTACTATTGATCTATGGAATTATACATTAAAACGACGGTTACTATTTAAGCATGAAAGTCTATGGGGCTGACAAAATAGCCAAGCAACATTATGGGAAATGTTTTCTAAAGCGCTGATTGTGTGCAGCTCTACTTCTTGTATGTTTCAGATTTCTGGGATACGGCCGGGCAGGAGAGATTCCAGAGCATGCATGCTTCCTATTACCACAAGGCCCATGCTTGTATCATGGTATGGCGTTCTGTGTCACAGTTCACACATGGCATTAACACTTCCAACCACTCCTTGAAATTGACCTACCGTCATGCCATTTGTTCAGTAGTCCTGAATCTACATCTGATTCAGTATAGCAATCATTATGGCCACCACAGAGCTGTCATTTTTGTTATCACGCATCGTTCAATGACTCCTGAATGATTGGCGGAGTAGCAATTCTTCCTGTCATCTTTTTCCAAGACATGTATTTTACTAGGAAAATGCTAAGTTGTATTGCACGGTTTATGAATCTTTATTTAGAGATGATTTCTCCTATTATAGGGAGAACACACTTGTTCACCTCTTGTCATAGTTGTTTTTTTCCCCTTTTATCACTAATCTCTTTTTATAGATTGTCTATTCTTTCCCCGGTCAGGTAAATATATATTATAACATATATTATATTATATTTTTTTTTTCTTTCCTTTTTTTTTTTTTTTTATTTTATTTTAAAGGTATTTGATGTGCAGCGCAAAGTTACATATAAAAATCTGTCCAACTGGTACCAGGAGCTACGGGAGTACCGGCCAGAAATCCCATGTATTGTTGTGGCTAACAAGATTGACGGTGAGGCAATCCCATTTTTAATTTTGGAAAAGGGAGAATTGCAAGAGTATAGTTAAAACCATAAGAAGTGTTCATGATATATGGCAGAATGGGGAGGAGGAGTGATGCTGCATGGAGCGAGGAAAGGTGAGTATAAACGTTTGGGGTTTTTTTGTGTGCCACAGGATACAGGCCATATACCAGGATGGATGTGGGTATATATCAGGATGGATGGGGGTATATAGCAGGATGGATGGGGGTATATAGCAGGATAAGGGCATATACCAGGATCGCGCTATGTAGCAGGATGCGGGCTATACCAGGATGGCGGTATATAGCAGGATGGGAATATATACCAGGATGGGATACATATATACAAGGATGGGGATCATATACAAGGCAGGAGGATCATTACCATGATGGGGTACCTTAGTAGAGAATTTGGGTGTCATCAGCAGATCCTCGCCCCATAAGTGTGCATGACTACATTTTTTCGCCGCATCCGTTGCATAGGTTTTTGAGCCGATGCAACGGATGCGGCGAAAAAAACGGATCCGTTGCATAAGTTTTTTCCATGCGGCCCATCCGTTTTTTGACGGATGCGGCTTGATACTGAGCATGCGCAGTGCAAATCCGACGTCCATAGGCTTGCATTGTAAATCACGCCGGATCCGGCATGATGCGGTTTTTTCGCCGCACAAAAAAACGTGCCGGGCAATGTTCCATCCGGCCGCCACATGGGCTAAATATGCCGCATCCGGCAAAAAACGGACGCAACGCAATGCCATGCGGCACTATACGGCGCTAATACAAGTCTATGTGGAAAAAACGCAACCGGCGGCAAAAAAAAAACCGTATTGTGCCGCTCAGCAAAAACCGGATGTGTGAAAGCAGCCTTAGTATTCACTATAACCAATTGTGCTCAGCACTTCTACCAATGTAATGGCATGAACCCTGAGCCTAGTGGTTACACTGTAGATGTGACCTCACTGCTTCAGCATGTAAACTAACATCTGAGCATCAGCAGAGAGGCAGCGCTGGACTCTGAGAGGAAATAATATTTCCCCATTTGTTATTTTAGACCTCTGCAATCCAATGGTACGATAAATCGTGAAAAGGGACAATGACCATATTGTCCACTACTATTTCTAATTTGTGCTGATTATCAATATCGTCCTTTGTGGTCATTCTTATTCTAGCTGATCGCCGAGTGACTCAGAAAGGATTTAATTTTGCCAAGAAGCACAGCCTGCCATTTTACTTTGTTTCTGCCGCTGATGGCACCAATGTAGTAAAGGTAAGAAACAAAATATTTGGTTGTTTGATTTTATGTTTTTCACATTTTTATTTAATTTACTTATACCAAGGACCAGACCTATGTGAGTGCACAGCTTTGTACTACTGAATACTCCAAGAAATACTTGCCGCTGATTGTACTTGCTTTTTGTGCAGTTTTTTTTGGATGGGTTTGTTCTTTCTTCCTGTATTTACCGTATTTTTCGCTTTATAAGACGCACTTTTGTTCCCCCAAATTTTTGGGGAAAGTAGGGGGTGCGTCTTATAAACCGAATATACGGATTATATACTGCAGGGTCCAGGGGAGGTGGGGACCGCTCTGGAGCGGTGCTGGGGGCTGGTGGAGGCTGGTGAAGCTGCAGGAGGGAGCCTTTGATCTCATGCTCCCTCTCATATAATATGCACAGCCGCTGTCCATCACTGTGGTGCTGACACCACACCGCGGCGATGGGCTAGGGGAGCTGCGCATATTATATCTGCCTGTGCTCCCTTTGATCGCACATGCACCCCTGTGTTAGATATGGCCCCCATACTGCTGCCCATAGTAAAATAAAAAAAACTCTTTACTTACCCCCTCCAGCGTGTCTCCCCGGTCTCCCTCCTGGTGCTGTGATCATACACGCAGAGATTTCACTCTGCTGTGCCGATCATATGACCGGGACCGTGAACCAGGAAGTGCAGGAGGCCGGAGCTCAACCCCAAGGAGGGGGACACGAGGGAGCACAGTGCTGGAGAAGGTAAGGAAAGTGTTTATTTTACTAAAAGCAGCAGCATGGGGGCGATATCTAACACAGGGTGATGTGTGCCAGCCACAGGGGGCCGTGTGTGCCAGCCACAGGGGGCCGTGTGTGCCAGCCACAGGGGGCCGTGTGTGTCAGCCATAGGGGCCGTGTGCCAGCCATAGGGGGCTATATTCAATATAAGATGGCCATATCCAGATTAAGGGGGCTAATTTTAGGATGGGGGGGCTATGAGGGACATATACTTTATATGATTTGTTAGACGGACACTGGCATTATAAGACTGAGCCGATTTATTAAAAAAAAATTCCCATTCTTTGTCGCTCCATTGGGAGACCCAGACAATTAGGTGTATAGCTTCTGCCTCCGGAGGCCACACAAAGTATTACACTTTAAAAAGTGTAACCCCTCCCCTCTGCCTATACACCCTCCCGTGGATCACGGGCTCCTCAGTTTTATGCTTTGTGTGAAAGGAGGCACACATCCACTCATGCATTCTCATATTAGTTATATCGGTTGGAAGAAAAGAGGGCCCCCACGGGGCCCCCGGCAAGTTCCCTTCTCACCCCACTACGTCGGCGGTGTTGTTAAGGTTGAGGTACCCATTGCGGGTACAAAGGCCGGAGCCTCATGCCGTCTCCTTCACCATCCCTTAGCGGCTCTGGGAAAAGTGGGATCCTGAGCGGTCATCCATTTACTGGGACCGTGCTCCCTCCGCAGCCCCTGTGGGAATCTGCCGGACCGGAGTCTATTCAACCTTAGGGACCGGGCCCTGCAACTCTAAGGTACTCTGTGTCCCCATGGGGACTGTGCAGGGAGCGCATCTTCTTCCCGGACGCTGCGGCAGCTGCTGAATTGAGAAGGCCGGCGGACTTCCACGCCGACCGTGCCTGCTTGTCGAGCGCGGTCTCAAATTTAGTCCCCGGCTTCATCGCGGCCTAGTAGCAAAAATCCCGCCCCCGGGCCTGCCTGTCAGGGGTAAGGGCGGGACTGTCGACCTGACGTCGGATGTGAGGGCCGGAGCATCCTGTATGTTTCCTCCCCCCTCACTGATCACTGTGGGGACCCCAGATTCCCGCACTTTCCTGGCGCCGCCCACGGCTCCACTCCTCCCCTGAGAGCTCTGGCAGCCATTTTTTTTGGCATTCTGCCGGTGGAGGATTCTCAGTGAAGAGCTCTGCAGCTCCGGGGGACCTAAGGCAGGGAATCTGGAGGACACACACTCCGCTTTTTAGCGGTCGGTAAGCCACACTGGTCACCCGGTGCTGGTCCCCCTAGGGTGCCGGAATAGATACCTATTTATATATATATTTCTGTTCGGTCGGGCTGTATACCCTTTTTTGCCCATATACCCTCAGTGATCATTCTCCTAGGAGACAACAGCATGTCCACAAGGAGCAAATCTGTTAAGGCACAGGGTTTTTTTGCGGCCTGTACCTCTTGTGGGGCTATGTTACCTGCGGGTTGCACCTACCCTCACTGTGAGCAATGCTCGACCCCTGTTTCGCTTGCTCAGCCGGAGCCTCGGTCACTAGTGGGCCCCTCGGCTCATGTAGACCCCCCTGCTCCCCCTGTCCAGGCGGCAAGGACAGAGTTCGCCTCTTTTGCTGAGAAACTCTGAGTCACTTTCACAATCCATGGCTCAGTCTATGGACAAATGGTCTGCCAAGCTGCTAGAAGCTTTGCAGTCCAGACCGGTCCTTACACAGGCCCCGGCCCCTGTTGGATCGTCGCCTCCAGGCCCCTCTCGGTCTGCGCCGCAGCGCGCTCCCAGGTTGGGCCCTAGGTCTCACGTGGAGGACTCCTGCCCGGACCACAGTCCTAGACAGGCTAAGCGGGCTCGCTGGGAATCTTCCCCGACTTCTTCACGCTGCTCGGGTTCCCAGCTTGAGGATTCACTGGAGGACGAGGCGGACGTCGCAGCTCAGGGCTCTGACCCTGACGTCGCCCTCAACCTTGATACACCTGAAGGGGACGCCTTAGTGAATGATCTTATCTCGTCCATCAACCAGGTGTTGGATCTCTCTCCCCCGCCTCCTACTGTAGAGGAGTCGGCGTCTCAGCAGGAGAAACACCAGTTTCGGTTCCCCAAACGTACACGTAGTGCGTTTTTCGATCACTCTAACTTCAGAGATGCTGTCCAGAAGCCCAGAGCGGTTCCGGACAAGCGCTTTACTAAGCGCCTCACTGACACGCGTTATCCCTTTCCCTCTGAAGTTGTTAAGGGTTGGGCTCAATGTCCCAAGGTGGATCCTCCAGTCTCTTGATTGGCGGCTAGATCTGTGGTATCGGTTGCAGATGGCTCATCGCTAAAGGATGCCACTGACAGGCAGATAGAGCTCCTGGTGAAGTCCATCTATGAAGCCACGGGCGCGTCTTTTGCCCCGGCCTTTGCAGCCGTGTGGGCACTCCAAGCTATCTCAGCTTGTCTGGCTGAGATTAATGCTGTCACACGTAATTCTGCTCCGCAAGTTGCGTCTTTGACTTCTCAAGCGTCAGCTTTTTCTTCCTACGCCATGAACGCAGTCCTAGACTCTGCTAGCCGTACAGCGGTGGCATCTGCTAACTCTGTGGCAGTCCGCAGGGCCATGTGGCTGCGCGAATGGAAGGCAGACTCTGCCTCCAAGAGGTTCTTAACCGGTTTGCCGTTTTCTGGCGACCGCTTGTTTGGCGAACGATTGGATGAGATTATTAAGGAATCCAAGGGAAAGGACTCCTCCTTACCCCAGTCCAAACCTAAGAGACCTCAGCAACGGAAAATACAATCGAGGTTTCGGTCCTTTCGTCCCTCCGCCAAGCCCCAATCCTCTTCGTCCAGCAGGCCGGAGAAAGGCCAGAGGAACTCCTATGCGTGGCGGTCCAAGTCACGCCCCCAAAAGGCCGCAGGAGGCACTGCCTCCAAGGCGGCCTCCTCATGACTCTCGGCATCCCCGAGCCGCATCCTCGGTCGGTGGCAGGCTCTCCCGCTTTGGCGACGCCTGGTGGCCACATGTTCAAGACCGATGGGTGAGAGACATTCTGTCTCACGGTTACAGGATAGAGTTCAGCTCTCGTCCTCCGGCTCGTTTCTTCAGAACCTCTCCGCCCCCCGCTCAGGCCGACGCACTTTTTCAGGCAGTGGACGCTCTGAAGACAGAAGGAGTTGTGATCCCCGTTCCCCTTCAGGAACATGGTCGTGGCTTTTACTCCAACTTGTTCGTGGTGCCAAAAAAGGACGGATCATTCCGTCCCGTTCTGGACCTCAAACTACTCAACAGACATGTGAGAACCAGACGGTTTCGGATGGAATCTCTCCGCTCGGTCATCGCCTCGATGTCACAAGGAGACTTCCTAGCATCGATCGACATCAAGGATGCTTATCTCCACGTGCCGATCGCACCCGAACATTAACGCTTCTTGCGTTTCGCCATCGGGGACGAACACCTTCAGTTCGTGGCATTGCCTTTCGGCCTGGCGACAGCCCCACGGGTTTTCACCAAAGTCATGGCATCCGTTGTGGCGGTCCTACACTCTCAGGGCCACTCGGTGATTCCCTACTTAGACGATCTCCTAGTCAGGGCACCTTCTCGGGTGGCGTGTCAACACAGCCTTACCGTCGCTCTGGCGACTCTCCAGCAGTTCGGGTGGATCATCAACTTCCCGAAATCCAAGTTGACACCGACCCAATCACTGACTTACCTCGGGATGGAGTTTCATACCCAGTCAGCGGTAGTCAAGCTACCGCGGGACAAACAGCTTTCTCTGCAGGCAGGGGAGCAATCTCTTCTTCGGGGTCAGTCACACCCCTTAAGGCGCATCATGCACTTCCTGGGGAAGATGGTGGCAGCGATGGAGGCAGTGCCGTTCGCGCAATTCCATCTGCGGCCACTCCAATGGGACATTCTCCGCAAATGGGACAGGAGGTCGGCTTCCCTCGACAGGAACGTCTCTCTTTCCCTTGCAACCAAGACGTCTCTTCAGTGGTGGCTCCTTCCCAATTCTCTATCGCAGGGAAAATCCTTCCTACCCCCAACCTGGGCTGTGGTCACCACGGACGCGAGCCTGTCAGGGTGGGGAGCGGTTTTTCTCCACCACAGGGCTCAGGGAACCTGGACTCCGATAGTCTTCCCTTCAGATCAATGTTCTGGAGATAAGGGCAGTGTATCTAGCCCTATTGACTTTCCATCGGTGGCTGGAGGGCAGGCAGATCCGTATCCAGTCGGACAACGCCACTGCCGTCGCATACATCAACCACCAAGGCGGCACTCGCAGTCGTCAAGCCTTCCAGGAAGTCCGGCGGATTCTGCAGTGGGTGGAAGCCACAGCCTCCACCATCTCCGCAGTTCACATCCCGGGCGTAGAAAACTGGGAAGCAGATTTTCTCAGTCGTCAGGGCATGGATGCGGGGGAATGGTCTCTACACCCAGAAGTGTTTCGAGAGATCTGTCGCCGGCGGGGAACGCCGGACGTCGATCTCATGGCGTCACGGCACAACAACAAAGTCCCGGCATTCATGGCTCGGTCTCAGGATCACAGAGCTCTGGCGGCGGACGCGTTAGTTCAGGATTGGTCTCAGTTTCGACTGCCTTATGTATTTCCTCCTCTGACGATGCTGCCCAGAGTGTTACGCAAGATCAGGTCCGACTGCCGTCGTGCCATTCTCGTCGCTCCAGACTGGCCGAGGCGGTCGTGGTACCCGGATCTGTGGCCTCTCACGGTGGGTCAACCGTGGGCGCTTCCAGACCGCCCAGACTTGCTGTCACAAGGCCCGTTTTTCCATCTGAATTCTGTGGCCCTCAACCTGACTTTGTGGCCATTGAGTCCTGGCTCCTAGCGTCTTCAGGGTTATCTCAGGATGTCATTGCCACCATGAGACAGGCCAGGAAACCAACGTCCGCCAAGATCTATTACAGGTCTTGGCAAATCTTCTTATCCTGGTGCTCTGATAACGGTTTTCCTCCATGGCCGTTTGCCTTACCCACTTTTCTTTCATTCCTTCAATCCGGAATGGACAAGGGTTTGTCACTCGGCTCTCTCAAGGGCCAAGTATCGGCGCTCTCCGTATTTTTTCAAAAGCGCCTAGCCAGGCTTCCGCAGGTCCGCACGTTCCTGCAGGGAGTTTGCCACATAGTCCCACCTTACAAGCGTCCGCTGGAACCCTGGGATCTTAACAGGGTGCTAACTGCTCTTCAGAAACCACCTTTCGAGCCGCTGCGGGATGTCTCTTTATCACGTCTTTCGGAGAAGGTGGCCTTTCTAGTGGCAGTTACATCACTCCGGAGAGTGTCTGAGCTTGCAGCGCTGTCATGCAAAGCCCCCTTCCTGGTGTTTCACCAGGATAAGGTGGTTCTGCGTCCTGTCCCGGAATTTCTCCCTAAGGTGGTATCTCCTTTTCATCTCAATCAGGATATCTCCTTGCCTTCATTTTGCCCTAATCCAATTCACCAATGTGAAAAGGATTTGCACTCCTTAGATCTGGTGAGAGCACTCCGACTCTACGTGTCTCGCACGGCGTCCCTGCGTCGTTCAGATGCGCTCTTTGTCCTTGTCGCTGGCCAGCGTAAGGGTTCGCAGGCTTCCAAGTCAACCTTGGCTCGGTGGATCAAGGAACCGATTCTCGAAGCCTACCGTTCTTCTGGGCTTCCGCTTCCTTCAGGGCTGAAAGCCCATTCTACCAGAGCCGTGGGTGCGGCACCGGGCTACGGCTCAGCAGGTGTGTCAGGCAGCTACGTGGTCTAGTCTGCACACTTTCACGAAACACTATCAAGTGCATACCTATGCTTCGGCAGACGCCAGTCTAGGTAGGCGAGTCCTTCAGGCGGCGGTTGCCCACCTGTAAGAGGGGGCCGTTTTGGTTCTTTTTATTGAGGTAGTCTTTTACCCACCCAGGGACTGCTTTTGGACGTCCCAATTGTCTGGGTCTTCCAATGGAGCGACAAAGAAGAAGGGAATTTTGTTTACTTACCGTAAATTCCTTTTCTTCTAGCTCCTATTGGGAGACCCAGCACCCGCCCCTGTGCCCTTCGGGCTGGTTGTTCTTTTGTGTACACATGTTGTTCATGTTGAATTGTTCTTTTGGTTCATGGTTTTCAGTTCTCCGAACATCCTTCGGATTGAATTTACCCTAGACCAATTTATAAGTTTTCTCCTTCCTGCTTTTGCACCAAAACTGAGGAGCCCGTGATCCACGGGAGGGTGTATAGGCAGAGGGGAGGGGTTACACTTTTTAAAGTGTAATACTTTGTGCGGCCTCCGGAGGCAGAAGCTATACACCCAATTGTCTGGGTCTCCCAATAGGAGCTAGATGAAAAGGAATTTACGGTAAGTAAACAAAATTCCCTTCATTCCTTCACCAAATTTGGGGGTGCGTCTTATAATCCGGGGCATCTTATAAAGCGGAAAAATACGGTAATTTAAATGCTAGAAATAATATTGACGTTTTAGGCTTCCTTCACACATTGTCACTTCAGTACAATAGCTGAGAGCACAAATGGATCCCAATGGGAGAAGAAGTTTAAACCGCTGTTATGTGAGCAAGACGTAAAGTTATTATTTTTAATTGACATCAATTATGCTGTTATCAATTCTGTTTGTGTTTTTTTTTGTTTTTTTCTTTTACTACACAGCTATTTTCAGATGCCATAAAACTAGCTGTATCGTACAAGCAGAACTCCAGGGACTTTTTGGATGAAGTGATGCGGGAGTTAGAGGTACACGCCACCAATGTAGTAAATGATTCTGTGCTATCACAATTGCTTGATCGTGAGGGAGTAAACCGTTATTTGCTTGATAGCAACAATCTATCCTCTTTTCCACTCTCACAAATAAAGCATACCCATGATTATTTTTTGTTTGGTATTTATTCTATTCGAATCCTTAATACCTTGGTTAAACTTTGCCAAAGGCCTGTAGTACGCTTATCTGTAAATGTTCAGCTCCTTCCTCATTACCCCCAAATATCGCTACAATCATAGTCGGGGAGGAAGGGGGCGCTGCAGTTTCTCTCTGTTAGGCTGGAGTCACACTTGTGATTAAATCGCACTAGTGCAATTCGAGAAAAACTTGCATTGCACTCGGCCCCATGTTAATCAATGAGGCAGCTCCGATCTGCTATTTTTTTTCTCTCAGCTTAAATCGGACTGAGAAAAAAATCGCAGCATGCTGCATTTGTAGAGTTTCTCGCACGAGGCACTTCAATGCAAGTCTATGGGTGCGTGAAAAAAAAAACGGATGTCACATGGATGGCACACACACCATCCTAGTAACATGCGTTTTTCTAAATACATTTATCGCATGTTGCAGAGAACACTGGAAATGAGTGAGGTCTGTCAATCTCTATCTCTGTCAGTCGGTCTCTCCCTCTCGGTCTCTATTCTCTGTCAGTCGGTCTCTCCCACCCCCTCTCTCATACTCACCGATCCCCGATCACCAGCGCGGCACTGCACGGCTGTCACAAAGCTCTGGCGGCTTTTCCTCTTTTGAAAAAGCCAGCTGCTCATTATTCCATCACGTATTCACTGCTTTCCCCGCCCAGCGGCGCCTTTGATTGGCTGCAGTCAGACGCCCCCACGATGAGTGACAGCTGTCTCACTGCAACCAATCACAGCTGCTGGTGGGCGGGTCTATATCATGCAGTAAAATAAATAATTAAAAATAACCGGCGAGCGGTCCTGCCCAATTTTGATACCAGCCAGGGTAAAGCCATACGGCTGGAGGCTGGTATTGTCAGGATGGGGAGCACCGCGTTATGGGGAGCCCCCCACCCTAAAAATATCAGCCAGCAGCCGCCTGGAATTGCCGCATCCATTAGATGCGACAGTCCCGGGACTGTACCCGGCTCATCCCGAATTGCTCTGATGTGGTGGCAATCGAGGTAATAAGCAGTTAATGGCAGCAGCCCATAGCTGCCACTAAGTCCTAGGGTAATCATGGCAGGCGTCTCCCCGAGATACCTTCCATGATTAACCTGTAAGTTAATGAAAATAAACACACACCCAAAAATCCTTTTATTTGAAATAAATGACAAAAAAAACAACCTGTTTCACCACTTTATTATATTCCCCCAAATCCCTCTCCTGGTCCTGCGTAATCCACAGAGGTCCCACGACGCTTTCAGGTCTGCTACATTGGAAGCTGACAGAGAGTGGACACAGACCACGACCAGAAGTGAGTCGTGCTATCAGCGATGACGTCATTCAGGTTACCCGCGGCCACAGATCTCAGGTGGAGGACTTCAGCTGTGGCCGCGGGTAACCTCAGTGACGGCACCGCTGATCACGCAGATCACTTCTGTCACTCAGGGGAAAATCAGACCACGACACACAGACAGAGCCGCAGGATGACAATGAAGTCGGGTGAAGTTCATCCGAGTTCATTCTGATCGCGCGGCTCTGTCTGTGTCTGATGTCAGCTGCCATGTAGCAGAGCTGAATGGCAGATGACATAGCTGCTGAAAATAAAAACGGATCACATACGGAATCACAGAATCGCATTTCAGTTGCATTGCACACGGATCAACGCTCGGACAAAGCTCATTCTACTTTCTAGCATGAGAATCGGTCCGATTTTCCAATCATAAGTGTCACTCCAGCCTTAGACTGCATGCTGTATTATGGGAAAAGAGCCACCAGTGGGGGAGGGGGGTGTCATCCGGTTGGCGTTGAGTTCTGGTCAAAGGCACTGTAAAGGCATGGCGAGAAAAAAAAAAAACATATGAAGGCTATTTACTAAGCTAAATGCAACAGAATTGTAGTCTGCTTGCACCACACATTGGTGTTCTCACCTTCTGTTAAGTTTATTAATTACTAGAAGGTGGCCCGATTCTACGCATCGGGTATTCTAGAATTTACGTATTGTGTAGTTAATGTATGATTTTTGTTATATATATATATATATATATATTATATGTTGTTGTGTGTAGTTACCAAGTGTTTGTGTAGGGGCTGTACATGTTCTGGGTGTGGCGGGGGGTGAGAGCGGTGTTGTTTGTGTGTTGTGTTGTTTGTAGAGCGCTGTGTGTCTGTATCGTTGTGTATGTGTGTTGCGCGGTTTGTGTTGGTGTGTATGTGTGTGTTTTGGGGGAGGTATGTTTTGTGCAATGTGTGTGTTGTGCGGTATGTGCGTATATTTGTGTGTGCCGCGGTGTTTGTGTGTTGGGTGTTGTGTGTGTGTGCGGCGTTGTGTGTGTGTGGGTGTCTGTGTAGGGCAGTGTTTGTGGTTCCCAGTGTGTGTGTGTGTGGTGTGTTTTGCAGTGCGTGTGTGTGTGTGTGTGTGTGTGTGTTTTGGGGGGAGGTGTGCACCCCCCATCGTGCTCCATCCCCCATGCTGCGCACCCCCCATCGTGCTCCATCCCCACTCCCCATTGTTCTCCATCCCCCATGCTGCGCATTCCCCATCGTGCTCCACAGTCACACATCAGACAGTAAACACGCACACATCTGATCGCATACACTCACACACACACCCCACTTCTCCCTGTGCCCACCGGTGGGCGGTCTCAGCAGCTGTGCTGCACGCCGTGCTCCTCTGCCGACACTCACAGATCCGATCGCATACACTCTCACACACACACACACACACACATCCGATCGCATACACTCACACACACACACACACACACACATCCGATCGCATACACTCACACACACTCACTCACATCCGATCGCATACACTCACACACACACACACACACTCACACACATCCGATCGCATACACTCACACACACACACACTCACACTCACACACATCCGATCGCATACACACACACTCACACACATCCGATCGCATACACTCACACACACACACACTCACACACATCCGATCGCATACACTCACACACACCCGATCGCATACACTCACACACAGCCGATCGCATACACTCACACACTCACACTCACACACACACACACACACACACACATCCGATCGCATACACTCACACACACACTGACGATATCGCACATACGCGCTGACACAATCACAACATCCGGAGACACCACATGCTTCCGGCCATGTGATCCTCCGGCAGGTCCTGGAAGATCACTGCACAGTATCGCCGCCGAGAAGCAAGCGATATCCCGGGATGTTGTGAGTATGTGGATGCGATCTGATGTGTGTGTGAGGTGTGTGTGAGAGTGAGTGTGATCTGATGTGTGTGTGTGTGTCTGTTCTTATGTGTGTGCGTGTGTGTGTGTGTTCCGCCGCTGCAGGACCTTGATGCGCTCACCTCGGGGCGAGAAGCCATTCCGTGTGGGGGGTAGAGCCTGGGCGAGCTGCCAATCCGTGCGGGGGGGCGGAGCCGAGGAGAGCGGTTAATCCGTGCGGGGGGGGGCGGACCCGAGGCGAGGCGAGCAGCCAATCCGTGCGGGGGGACGGCCAATCCGCTGTTTGTCACCGTAAGGACATGTCACAGTAAGGACACAATTTTGGAGCAAGACAGACAGACAGACAGAATAAGGCAATTATATATATATAGATTCTTAGATGCTTTTTGTACCTTGCTAAACATTCTCAATAGCGTTTCTAACAGGGGGCAAATCCGTCATACACCCTGCACCACTGTGGTGATTTTGTCCCTTCTTCTAGTTCTAACTTTATGGGAGTAATAAACCAGCCCAAAATGTTAAAGTATTTTCAAAGGACACCATAATGGATGTAATACATGTAATATTCACCTACAATTGGCTAAGGAATTATTGTTATTTTGTGATGATGAGAAACAAAACAATAGTTACCATAGTATAATATTTTCTTGGTCAGATGTTAGAGTGGTATTAGGTAATGCAGCCAAGAATGGGCCTCGCGTCAGCCACATTATGACCTGATAAAGTAGCTCAGGGGATCATGAACACAAAGTGCCCGATTATACAGTATATGCTGATATATTTGTACCGTGATACTTCTAATGAATTCCAAAGGGGTTGGGCCCGATTGTATACTGTATGTCCACTCTCCCACTGCCTACCGTACCAGTAACCGAGCCCTTTTTACTTCCCTCCATACCCTGTGTCCATCACATCTATGGTCTGTACCGATGCCTACGTTTTTGGTACGGGATCTAGTAAATACTGTCACATATTGTGAAGCTCTGGGACTCTATGCAAAATCTGCAACAGGGCCGACTAGAACATATTTTTATTGGTATCAGTCTTGGCATTTAGGCCAAAGTGATCTACTTTTCCCCCCTAAGCTCCAGGTTCCAGGGGTGACTGCAACCCCTGCACCCAATATAGCCATGCACCAGGATGTTATGTTTTGTTACAACCTATTTGTTGCTCTCACAGACTCTCCTAATGTGTTTTTTTTTTAATACCAGTATTACTCATTGTGATACAGTTAACAATTATCCTTTTGTTGCCGTACTTTTTTTGAATTTTATTTTATTTTATTTTTTTATGCGACCTACTCTGTTCTCTGTACTTCACCTTTGACACACTACATGTATACCCACTAGATAACGACGAAAAATGGGGTACTAAACCCAATTGTTAAAAAATTATTTTTATTTATTTATAACAAGCATATAAAATTAATAAAATTAGCAAGAAGTCCATATAGGTTGGCTATACCAAAACAATGGCAATATAATAGTTATATAAACATACTGGTTCAATTTTTCTGATTTAATAGACAAAATATATAAAGGGGATATAGGGGGAAACAATATAATTGACAACTCTTCTGTAAATTTATCAATAATTCCTGAATTATAATGTTATCAGTATAACCATTATGTATAATCACCCATTGTTAAATATACTGTCAATTATTTCCTAAATCTCCTCCAATACAATAAATAATTATGAACCAGTACTAACCCGTAAGTTGCGGTAGTATAAAGCCTCCCAAGTCGTCCCAACGCGCATTTCACCTCTTCATTAGGGGACATCCCACATTTATTTTAGCAGAAATCATATATGTTTGAAATTCAGGAGCCGACCCTTGATTCCCGCTGTCTGTGGTTTGGGAAGGATGAATCAGCTGACAAGTTCCGTTTAATGAAGTGTTTTTGTGGCGGGAGTTTGGTTATGTATCTTAATTTGATCCTCTTTTTTTGGGGGGGGGGTTTAGGGGGGAGTTTTTGAAGCAGAAGCTGCAAAAAGTAGCCAAAAAATGCAGAACTCCTTGGAGTCTGCTTAATTTTCACTACAAAAACTCAACAAAAAGACTCTTTACTTGCCTTACTGTGATAGGTTGTTTTTGTTGTTTTAGATGATCCTGAACTAAAGATCTCTTCTTTTATGTACAGAACTTTGAGCTGGAGAAGCCTGAAGATGCATCTGATAAAGAGGAAATATCTGAGGGCACCGAGTCACCAAAAACTGTTTGAATAAAACCCAAAACTTTTTTACCATTTTATTTATAAGAATCCAAGGAAACTGAGCCTTCTGCGATGTTCTGTTACAATGTTATTTGGATCAATATTGGGAAACCTAACGGACAACTGGAACCAAATACTATGAAGCCTGGTCACTTTACTTACTGTGCGCAGCCGTAGCTGCTGGTGATGTTAGACTTGCATTATACAAGTGACTCGAATATCTGCTCGATAACCTACAATGTGATCACATTAGAATGTAACACTAAACTTTCAGATATGTGACGCTTTTTTCTTATTTCTGTATTTGCTATTGTATCTTCTGGGTTTACTAGATCTTATTAAATTATTATAATTCATAACCTTTCTTCAGTGTCTCTTTGATATTCTGTACATACGCTGTTGTTGGACACCAGTGGGTTGAAGTGTCTCCATACAACAGACGGCATCGCTTCACATCTACCATCCTCCTTGAAACCCACCATTGAACCTACTGGTGTCCACCAGCAGCGCCAAGGAAGCGAACCATATCAGAGGCCACTGGATGTACTTCACCCTTTATAGGCTGTATCTGTCCAATTTACCTGTGCGAGTCAAGTGAGCACTTACACAACTATACCAGGTTAGCCCATGTGCACACGTTGAGTATTTAGTGAGGGTTTTTTTACCTCAATACTTATAAAAAATAAAATAAAAATCAGCAGTTGGAGTGGAACAGTCAGAGGGACAATATAATAGAAACACGTCACCACTTCTGTATTTTACACCCACCTCTAGCTTTGGCTTACAGATACGAAGCTAACAAAAATCAACAAACACATTAAGGCCACGTCCACACGTGGAGTATCACTACAACCCCCACATCATTTCCAGGTGATGCCCTATGTTTGAGGGGGCTTCTTTTTGTCTCCTTCATAATGTTTTTTTTTTTTTTTTTTTTGTATTTTGGATATTTTTAAAACCAGATAAGATGGAGCCTTTTTGATCTCCGAACTAATATGGAACCAGTCGAGGGAAAGATGGATGATGAGAAAAACAGGGATATTATTGAGCAAAATCTGTTTCAGTCTGTCAGGGATTTGAGACTAGGGCTGAGGTTCATCTTCCAACAAGACAATGGCCCAAAGAATACTGCTAAAGCAACACTGGAGTGGTTTACGGGGAAATGTTTAAATGTATTGGAGTGGCCTAGTGCAGACCTTAATCCACTTGAGAGTCTATGATCAGGCTTAAAGATTGCTGTTCGCCAGAAGAAACCATTTAACCTGAAGGAACTGGAACAGTTCTGCCTTTTGGGAATGAGCAAAAATCCCAGTGGCAAGATGTGGAAAGCTTACAGACTTATGCAATGCAACTTGCAGCTGTAATTGCCACATAGGGAGGTTCTACAAAGTACTGATGTTAGGGGGGTGAATAGTTATGCACACTGAATTCTTCAGTTATTGTGTCCTATTTGTTGTGTGCTTCACAATAAAATGAAAACCAAATCTTCACAGTTGTAGGCATGTTCTTTTACATGAACTGAGACAAACCCTCAAACAAACAGTGAAATTCAAGGTTGTGTGGTAGTAAAATGCTATAATATATATATATAATGTCATATGAAAAAGTTTGGGCACCCCTATTAATGTTAACCTTTTTTCTTTATAACAATTTGGGTTTTTACAACAGCTATTTCAGTTTCATATATCTAATAACTGATGGACTCAGTAATATTTCTGGATTGAAATGAGGTTTATTGTACTTACAGAAAATGTGCAATCCGTATTTAAACAAAATTTGACCGGTGCAAAAGTATGGGCACCTCAACATAAAAGTGACATTAATATTTTGTAGATCCTCCTTTTGCAAAAATAACAGCCTCTGGTCGCTTCCTGTAGCTTTTAATGAGTTCCTGGATCCTGGATGAAGGTATATTTGACCATTCCTGTTAACAGAACTGGAATTGTTTTGTAAAGTTTGATGGTTGCCAAGCATGGACAGCACGCTTCAAATCATCCCACTGATTTTCAATGATATTTAGGTCTGGGGACTGGGATGGCCATTCCAGAACATTGTAATTGTTCCTCTGCATGAATGCCTGAGTAGATTTGGATCATTGTCTTGCTGAAATATCCATCCCCTGCGTAACTTCAACTTCGTCACTGATTCTTGCACATTATTGTCAAGAATCTGCTGATACTGAGTTGAATCCATGCGACCCTCAACTTTAACAAGATTCCCAGTGTCGGCATTGGCCACACAACCCCAAAGCATGATGGAACCTCCACCAAATTTTACTGTGGGTAGCAAGTGCTTTTCTTGGAATGCCGTGTTTTTTTGCCTCCATGCATAACGCCTTTTTATATGACCAAACAACTCAATCTTTGCTTCATCAGTCCACATGACCTTCTTCCAAAATGTACCTGGCTTGTCCAAATGTGCTTTTGCATACCTTAGGCGACTCTGTTTGTGGCGTGCTTGCAGAAACGGCTTCTTTCGCATCACTGTCCCATAGAGTTTCTCCTTGTGCAACGTGCGCTGTATTGTTGACCGATGCACATTGACACCATCTGCAGTAAGATGAAGCTGCAGGTCTTTGGAGGTGGTCTGTGTATTGTCCTTGACTGTTTTCACCATTCTTCTTCTCTGCCTTTCTGATATTTTTCTTGGCCTGCCACTTCTGGGCTTAACAAGAACTGTACCTGTATTCTTCCATTTCCTTACTATGTTCCTGAGTCGTTTGGACCTCTGTATTTTAAGAATTGAAATAAACCCTATCCATTCTCATGATAATTACTCAGTGGAATTAGGAAATTAGGAATAATTGTTGTAACAACATAAAGACTTCAGCTAAAATACCTAGGACAAACCAATGGGGAGGTGGCATTGCATGTGGCCCTGCTTGCATATATATATATATATGTGTATATATATATATATATATATATATATATATATATATATATATATATATATATATATATATATATATATATATATATATATATATATATATATAATATAATATATATAATACCTCTCTTTCTCCGAAATTAACGGATCAGTGTCGGGGACGGAGATAAAGCACTGTGAGGTGGGCATCACTGTACAGGTTTCGCAAAGATCTGGTAGGACACTGTACGAGCGTTGTGGCCTTTTACTGAGGAAGTTGTCAGGATGGCCTAGCACTTGATGCTCCAACGACAGATGAATGTATGATATAGGAACATTTTAGCAGGATTTTGACCACGATTCACCAAAACCGATAATCATGCTAAGCTTGATGAGCGGGAGTGTGGGAGTCAGAGGTTCCTCTTAATGAATCAAGTGTCAGTAAAAAGTGGCATGCGCCTTTCCACAAATGTTTTACAAAAAAAGATTTCTAGTGTAACTTCTGCGAGAGATGGAAACCAACTTATTTGTCTGGCTAAAAAAAGATCATCATGGCGGTGGTGCAAATTGTGGAAATATTTTTTTGCATTCCCAAATCTATAGAATATAAATAAAATATACAGCATACACACAATAATTGCAGTGCAGCACATTTTACAGTTTACAAGTGTTCTGCATTCAAGTTGACTTGCTACAAGTGCATCTCAATAAATAATATCAATAAGTTAATTTATTTCGGTAATTCAATACAAAAAGGGAAACACATATATTATATAGAGTCATTACACACAGAGATCTATTTCAAGTGTTTATTTCTGTTAATGTTGATGATTATGGCTTACTGTAGTCATGGAGGGATGGCTCCTGTGAAGCTCTAGTGAACTCCATGCCCAAGAGAGTTAAGGTAGTGCTTGAAAACCCAGTGGCTTGCAAACGTATTTAACCCTCCCCCCCCCCCCCCCCCTCCCCTTGGCATTTGTGTATTTTGATACCTCACAACCTGGAATTTCACTTTTTTTTTGAGGGTTTGCATCAGTTCATGTAAAGAACATGCCTACAACTGTGAAGATTTGTTTTTCATTTTATGGTAAAGCAAACAAATAGGACAAAATACCTGAAAACAGTGTGGATAACTATTCACCTCCATAATATGAAGGATTATGAGGTGTGCATTTTACTACAGTATATGGAGAACTATGGGGTGCATTATACTATAATGAGGACTATGTGGGGTGCATTATACCATTTGGAGGACTATTGGGTGTGCATTATATTATTTGAAGGACTATTTGGGTACATTATACTATTTGGAGGACTATGTGGGATGCATTATAATGCATGGAGGACTATGCGGGATGCATTATACCATTTGGCAGACTGCATGTGCATTATTCTATATGGAGGACTATATGGGTGTATTATATTATTTGGAGGATTATGCGGCTGCAGTTTTCTATATGGAGGACTATTGGGGGTGCATTATACTATTTGGAGGACTATGTGGGATGCATTATAATGCATGGAGGACTATGCGGGATGCATTATACCATTTGGCAGACTGCATGTGCATTATTCTATATGGAGGACTATAGGGGTGTATTATATTATTTGGAGGAGTAAGCGGCTACAGTTTTCTATATGGAGGACTATGGGTGTGCATTATAATATATGGAGGACTATGGGATCTGCATTATAATATATGTAGGGCTATGTGGGGTCCATTATACAATATGGAGAATTTTGGATGGTGCATTATACTATATGAAAGGCAATGTAGGGCCCATTATACTATATGGAGGACTATGGAGGGGGTGTGTAATATTATATGGAGGATTGTGGGTCCGATTGTAATATATTAAAGGCTTTGTATGGGGCCATGATAATAGTAAAAGTGCTATGTGGAGGCATTATTCTATTTGGAGGGCTATGTGTAGGCATTATACTATTTGAAGGGCTATGACAGAACCCTTATACTTTATGGAGGGCTATTTGAGGGCTGTTAGTTTGGGGCCATTCTATAGTGTGAAGAGGTGTGGGGGCCATTATACTGCATGGAGGACTGTGTGGGGGTCACAGTTGGGGATCATACTGTATTGGCGTCACCATATTTTGCTGGGGTAGTTGAGAGGTACAGTAGGGTCATTATACTGTGTTTGGATGGTACTGTGGAGTAGTTCACTATGGGAGTGTTTGAGAGGCACTTATGCTGGCATCATACTTCATGGGTGCAATGAAAGAGGAATCTAGGGGCTTCAATAGGAGGATAATTAGTTTGTAAGAGCTGTAAAGTTGTGAGATATGTTCTTATGTGACCCAGGCGGGGCAATTAGATTTGCTGCTATGTGGCCCCATGATTTCCATGTACGCCGATGACCATAAGGCATAATGTATTGGTCTGTATGTGTTACATCAAGTAGTCTGACTCCACCGTTGCTTTTGCACTCTTGTTTGGTGTGCTACAATTTTCACATAACCCCAGACCTGAGAATAGACAAGGTGGAGGTGTTGGTCTGCTCCTACCATCACAATGTGCTTTACAGGTTATCCCTCTAGTACCCTCACTTGTGTTTCCTTCCTTTGAAGTCCACATCGTTAAGGCCATGTCTCACTAAGCGACATCGCTAGCGACATCGCTGCTGAGTCACGGTTTTTGTGACGCAACAGCGATCTTGCTAGTGATGTCGCTGTGTGTGACATCCAGCAACGACCTGGCCCCTGCTGTGAGGTCGCCGGTTGTTGCTGAATGTCCTGGACCATTTTTTGGTCGTTGCTCTCCCGCTGTGAAGCACACATCGCTGTGTTTGACAGCGAGAGAGCAATGATCTGAATGTGCAGGGAGCAGGGAGTCGGCTTCTGCGGACGCTGGTAACCAAGGTACACATCAGGTAACCAAGCAAAGGCTTTGCTTGATTACCCGATATTTACCTTGGTTACCAGCGTCCGCAGCTTCTAGAAGCCGGCTCTCTGCTCCCTGCACACGTAGCCAAGGTACACATCGGGTAACTATAAGCAAAGCGCTTTGCTTAGTAACCCGATGTGTACTATGGTTACGAAGCACAGCGTCGTTACACGGCTCGCTGGTGGCTGGTGGCTGATCTCTGATCGCTGTGGAGATCTGCCTGTTTGACAGCTCACCAGCAACCATGTAGCGAAGCTCCAGCGATCCCTGCCTGGTCAGATCACTGGTGGGATCGCTGAAGCGTCGCTAAATGTGACGGTACCTTTAGATTCTTCAAACCCTTCTCCCTGCGAGTAGTGGTTGTGTATCACCCTCCAGGCCTCTCCCATCAGTTCCTGGATCACTTTGCCACTTGGCTTCTGTGACGACATGGGTTAAAGTTTCTTAAAATCCAGCCAGACAGCATGATAGATTGTCTATAGACGGGGGAGAAGTCCCTCATTGTTTTTACAAGACTCTTGTTGACTCAATGTACTTGTGTTGGCCACTGAAAGATAGACGTATTGTAGTTGTGTATTGATAATGTAATTACCTTAGTAGCCATTGTCTAGACGGTGACTCCCAGTTTACATGTACACCCTCAGGCTTTCTACCCATATCATTTAAATGAACATTGCCCATGCAGCTTGAAATTCCTCCAATGGGAGAAGCAATCTTGTCCAACCAATCGATGAGGACACAGTGTATCCTAAGGGAAAGTTATGGCTATAAAAGGGACTTCTTTAAGCTACCAGGGTTGTTGATGGTTGATGGATTCAGTCTAAGCTCTTTGGAGCTGACTGGAGGATCAGGACATCTTATGGCTTCAATCTAGGGACTCCGGATCCGGTTGGAGACCATATCCACAGCCTAGGGATTTCGACTCCGGCTGCCAGGATTTTATCATCAAACCAGGACTACCTAAGGAGGACACTCAGGTTGGGACAGTTCAGTCACCTGTTACAGACTTTGCAAACCTCAGACAGCTTGGAACCTGTGAGGCATGGACATTCTAAATCCCTGGTGAGCCAGCGGAAGGGTGAGACTCTGTTGCCTGTTACATTTGTGTGTTTTGCTGGTTATGTATTATGTGCCGTTAATTGTTTGGGGATCCAATAAAGTCTAATTATTGTGGTTCCCTCACCCTGTGTTGTCTGAGTAGTGTTACGCCCACGGTTAGGGAGGCCGGCGTTCAGTTGGGATGAGCCCTGAGCCACGCTGTCTTTCTAAAGGCGGCGGGTTTTAGTGGACGAGAGCGCCCACTGAGCCCCGTGTCTCCACAATTGGTGGCAGCAGTGGGATCCTACTCAGCCTGGTTTACCCAGGGGAGCTGCAGTGGACTGGTGTTTTCGGACACCGTCCAGGGCTCAACAACCAGGGAGGCACATAAGCATACCCAGCAGGCCATAGGGGAGGCATTCAGGTTTCGGACGCTGCCATGTCCAACCCCACCAGCTCAGCCATGGGACAAGGACCAGAGAGGAGTTACGACCGCAGCAGTAAATGGATGCTACAGGATCTGTGCCAGATGCGAAAGATTGACTACAGGAACACTGACACTCGGTCAGACTTGATCCGGAAATTAGTCTGTTGGGATGCCCAGAATGATGCAGAGGATGATGAGGACACTGCCGTTGTGGTATCAGAGGAGGTAAACCCTGTATCTCATCCTAGATCCAGTGACAGTCTGGAAACAAACCAAACCCAAGCAGACCGAGTCAAGGAATTGTTTACTGCATTGGGGCCTCAAGCTTCAAGGGAAGAGAGGGCTGGTGTTCTGCAATTTGTGTTTGGATTTCCAATTTCCTCACCATCAGCACCTACCTCCAGGATAGACCACCACCAAGGAAGTCATCTTCGCTACAGGGATGTGCCAGTGTTTAATGATTCCAGCACTGACATAGATGAACACTTGCAAAACTTTGAGATGCTAATGCGTATGCACCAGGTGCCCACAGATGAGTGGTCCAAATACCTGTGGACAAGCTTGCCGGTCCGGGCCCAGGAAGCTGTCCGATCACTTGGGCCTCAGGACTGCTTGGACTACGGAATTATTAAGGACACTTTGTTGGCCCTTTTTACCATAACACCCGAGAGACATCGCACTAAGTTCCGGACTATGTCTCGCCAGGGTGTCTCGTACGTCGAATTTGGCAGTCAACTCCGACGACACTGTAATCGCTGGCTCGATGGACGGGCTGCCCACTCCGCTGCTGCCCTCCGTGATGTGATAGTGCTTGAACAGCTGCTGGTGCAGATGGACCCGGAAATCCGAGAATGGGTAGCTGACAGGAAGCCCGACACCCCAGAGCAAGCAGCGCGATTGGCTGACGAATTTACAGCCAACCGACCCAGCTGGAGGCCCAATAGGTCCCTCAACCATGGATCCAAGCGACCCCCAGACTCACGTGCTGGACTAACTCGTTACCCCACAGAAGCCCCAACAAGACAAAGGTTTACCAACAGGGTGGGTGACTTGTCTAACCCACGTCGCTGTTATACGTGTGGGCGCCTTGGACACATGGCCAAAGAGTGTCTACAAAACCGGGGCCCCATGCCTGGAGCCCGTCTACCAGTCAACATATGCCGAGATGAACCAACGAGACCTGAGGAATGCTACTCCCGAGAAACACCAATAGCTGAGGAAGTGGTTTATCCAGTCCACACCCTACGGCAGGCCGGACACCGTACACCAGCTAACCTCCATCCCCACATCCAGACGGTCAAGGTCGGTGATATACAGGCTCAGGGACTTCGAGACTCGGGATCTTCCATCACCCTGGTCAGCCCAGATATTGTTCCCACAGAACATCATTTACCTGGCCGCCAAGTGACCATCATCCTTGCTGGGGGCCAGCGCTCGAACATCCCTCTGGCACGAGTGCAGTTGGACTGGGGAACTGACCAAGGAGAGGTTGAAGTGGGGCTCATGGACGGCCTCCCCACCCCTGTAATTTTGGGAAATGACCTAGGACAAGGACTATCCAGCCAGTTTGTCACCGCCATCACCCGCAGCCAAGCCAAACACCATCCTGGTGCAGGTCTTTCTTCCAGCCCATCAGAGGAGAACCCAACTCCTCAATCTTCAGCCTCCTCATCAGAGCCAACAAATGTGAGTACATCAGACCCAACTGTGGCCATTGATTGGGGGGAGATAGATCGTAAAGAGTTCAGGGAAGCTCAACTGTCAGACCCCACCTTAGAGCTTATCCGTAGTGCGGCCACCCAACCTGGGGGAGGAAATCAGGGGGAGGTATATAGATGGGAAAAAGGCCTCTTATATCGGGAGAAGCCCGCATCCTGCCCAGAAAAACCCTGGACCCGTGTACATCAGCTTGTGGTACCCCAGCCATACCGACCCCAACTGTTGCGTTTAGCTCATGATGTTCCTGCGGCTGGGCACATGGGGACCAAAAAGACTCGGGCCCGCCTGCTGCGTAGTTTTTTTCTGGCCAAGGGTCACTCAAGAAGTGCAAAAATACAGAGCCTCTTGCCCAGTGTGTCAGCGTATGGGGGGAGCCCCATGCCGTGCCCCACTTCAACCCATGCCCTTGATAGGAGAACCGTTCCAGAGAGTTGCCATTGATATAGTAGGCCCCTTAGCCATCCCCAGCCGCAGTGGAAAAAGATTCATCCTCACCCTGGTAGACTTTGCCACCCGTTACCCAGAAGCCGTTGCCTTAACCTCCATAGATGCAGAGCACATGGCTCAAGCTCTACTGGACATCTTTAGCCGGGTAGGGTTTCCACAGGAAGTATTGACTGACCAGGGGGCACAGTTCCAAAGTGAACTGATTCACACCCTGTGGGAAAAACATGGAGTCCGCCCCATGCGCACAACCCCCTACCATCCTGAAACAAATGGATTGTGTGAGCGCTTCAACAAAACGCTCAAACAGCTCATTAGCCGATATGTGGAGTCCGAGGGGGGGGACTGGGAGAAAAACTTGCAGCAGCTCCTTTTTGCTTACCGGGAGGTGCCGCAGGACTCCACTGGGTTCTCTCCCTTTGAATTGCTGTACGGCCGAAAAGTACGAGGGCCACTAGAGCTGGTACGAGAGAGTTGGGAGGGCACCTTCCCCACAGAAGAGGTTCCCATACTGGACTATGTTCAAAAGTTTAGGGAAAGGATGAGGCACCTCATGGCGTTAGCCCATGGGAATTTAGAAGTGGCTCAGGAAAGGCAAAAACGATGTTACGACCGCACTGCCCGGCCCCGAGAATTTGCCTGTGGACAGAAGGTCCTAGTACTAGTACCGGTGCGGAAAAACAAGCTGCAAGCCATGTGGGCGGGTCCATTCACCATTACCAAGAAATGTGGCAATACTGACTACACCGTGGCCCTGGATCGAGCAGGTGTTCGTGAGCGTACCTACCACATCAACAGGCTAAAAGCTTATGAGGAACGAGAAGTCACCAATTTAGCAGTTTGCTGTCCAGAGTTACATGATCCAGAGTTGGACCAGATCCCAGACCTATTAGTGGACTCCAAAAGGGAAATGGGGGTAAAAGATGTATCACTAGGGGAGCAGCTTTGTCCATCACAGAAGCGACAGATATCAGACATACTCGGAACATATGAAACCCTGTTCACAAGTCAGCCTGGTAGAACCCCCCTGGTCCAGCATCATGTCAATACAGGGGCAGCCACCCCACTAAGACAACCCGCCTACCGGGTGACCCCTCCTGTGTTGGCAATGATGAAGGCCGAGGTGGATGACATGTTAAATATGGGAGTTATAGTCCCCTCCCATAGCCCATGGGCTGCCAGTGTGGTCTTGGTGCCAAAAAAGGACAAGAGTACTCGTTTCTGTGTGGACTATAGACGGCTCAATGAGGTCACGATTACAGATGCTTACCCCATGCCCCGGGTGGATGAACTACTAGATAGGTTAGGGGGGTCTCGGTTTATATCTACCCTCGATTTGAGCAAGGGATACTGGCAGATCCCACTCACAAAAGACGCTCAAGAGAAATCGGCCTTCATAACCCCTTTTGGCCTCTTTGAGTTTACCAGCATGCCTTTTGGGATGAAAAACGCCCCAGCCACCTTCCAGAGGATGGTAGACCATTTACTAGAGGGATGTCAGGGGTATGCCCAGGCCTATTTGGATGACATCGCTATCTTCAGCGACACTTGGGAAGAGCATCTTCAGCATGTGTCCCAGGTGCTGCAGAGGGTAGCCAAAGCCCAGCTCACCATCCGACCTGACAAATGCCAAATGGGGATGGCCGAAGTGCTATACCTGGGACATCGGGTGGGAAGTGGGTGCATTCGTCCCAAACCTGCAAAAGTAGAAGCCATTATCCAGTGGCCACGCCCGGTCAATCAAAAACAGGTCCGTGCATTTCTAGGAACCGCAAACTACTATCGAAAGTTCATCCCCAATTACAGTACCATAGCAAAACCGCTCACTGACCTCACAACCAAAAGATATGCCCGTAACCTTATCTGGACCCCAGAATGTGAAACTGCGTTCCTCCAATTGAAAGACCGGCTAGCCCAAAGCCCAGTCTTGACTGCTCCTGACTTCCGTCGCAGATTCATTGTCCAAACAGACGCATCGGACACAGGACTAGGAGCTGTACTTAGCCAAGTGGGGGACAACGGTGAGGAACATCCGATAGCTTACCTCTCCCGGAAACTGTTGGACCGAGAGAGGGCTTATGCCACCATAGAAAAAGAATGCCTGGCCATAGTCTGGGCCCTAAAAAAATTGCAGCCCTACCTCTATGGCAATGAGTTCACAGTCCTTACTGACCACAATCCATTGAGTTGGCTAAATCGCACTGCCGGGGACAACGGACGGTTGCTCAGGTGGAGTCTGGCATTACAATCTTACAATTTTTCCATCTCCCATAAACAAGGCAAGAATCATGGAAATGCGGATGGGCTTTCCCGACAAGAGGAGAAGGATGATCGGAAGCCTATCATGTCTGGCTAATATTAAGAAGGGGGAGGAATGTGACGACATGGGTTAAAGTTTCTTAAAATCCAGCCAGACAGCATGATAGATTGTCTATAGACGGGGGAGAAGTCCCTCATTGTTTTTACAAGACTCTTGTTGACTCAATGTACTTGTGTTGGCCACTGAAAGATAGACGTATTGTAGTTGTGTATTGATAATGTAATTACCTTAGTAGCCATTGTCTAGACGGTGACTCCCAGTTTACATGTACACCCTCAGGCTTTCTACCCATATCATTTAAATGAACATTGCCCATGCAGCTTGAAATTCCTCCAATGGGAGAAGCAATCTTGTCCAACCAATCGATGAGGACACAGTGTATCCTAAGGGAAAGTTATGGCTATAAAAGGGACTTCTTTAAGCTACCAGGGTTGTTGATGGTTGATGGATTCAGTCTAAGCTCTTTGGAGCTGACTGGAGGATCAGGACATCTTATGGCTTCAATCTAGGGACTCCGGATCCGGTTGGAGACCATATCCACAGCCTAGGGATTTCGACTCCGGCTGCCAGGATTTTATCATCAAACCAGGACTACCTAAGGAGGACACTCAGGTTGGGACAGTTCAGTCACCTGTTACAGACTTTGCAAACCTCAGACAGCTTGGAACCTGTGAGGCATGGACATTCTAAATCCCTGGTGAGCCAGCGGAAGGGTGAGACTCTGTTGCCTGTTACATTTGTGTGTTTTGCTGGTTATGTATTATGTGCCGTTAATTGTTTGGGGATCCAATAAAGTCTAATTATTGTGGTTCCCTCACCCTGTGTTGTCTGAGTAGTGTTACGCCCACGGTTAGGGAGGCCGGCGTTCAGTTGGGATGAGCCCTGAGCCACGCTGTCTTTCTAAAGGCGGCGGGTTTTAGTGGACGAGAGCGCCCACTGAGCCCCGTGTCTCCACAGCTTCTACACCTGGCTTCCATACTTTCTATCCTGTGACATTCATCTTTAACATCCCCATTGATGATCCGCTTTTCCTATCTGCCACTCCTCTTTTTTTTTCTATAACCACCTCCTTCAGCCTTTTGCAGCTAACTAACTCTCCTACCCATAAAGACGGGAATACGCTGCACCTGGTCTTCTCCCAGCTCTGCTTAGGGCATGACTCCCCTCTTTTGCTCTCTGACCACAACCTTCTTTTTCTTTTTCTCTCTATTGGACAAAACATCAGCATATTTGGTTTCTAGTGCCATTCCTATGCGGATGATACTGAAATATACGCCTCTTCTCCTGAAATCACCCCCACCTTAATACAAAATGCTATGGCTTGTCGGTATATCCAATCTTTAACTAGCTCATGTTACCTCTATCTAAAAAAACATCTCCAGTATCCAAACTTCTCTCACGTTTTGAAACTATGAAAACACTCACTGCCTCTATTATTCATTCTCATCTGGATTTCTGTAACTCTACTGATTGGTCTCCCTTTAACCTAGTTTTCATCTCTCCAATCCATACTGAATGCAGCAGCCAGGGTTGCAGTTTCTGCCCAGCTGCTTCACCGATGCCTCCACCTTGGGACAACTATGGTGTGAACAAGACTCAAAAATATACAACTAAACAATAGGATGAAGAGTTGCACACCAGTCACAATGTATAGGGGAATAATGAAAAGCAAAACTGTTATCGAAATGCTAGATTGAAAAATACAATGCACTATCTGAAAAAAAGTGAAAAACATGAAAATGAAATGTGCATAACTGCTATGAATAATAGGAATGAGAGATGTTTAGCCATTGTATTGATCAATGCAAAGGAGCCCCAAAACCAAACGCCAAGGTAATCTCTATTTTTGGGGTCCCTAACCTATGTGAAACCTCACCTGCAGTTAAAAACTTGCTCTGTATGGGAATTAAAGGACCAAGCTATATATGTGAAATAAAACACATGGCTATGGGTGGAGCAGGGTTCTCAGACAGAAAATGCATACTAATTTAAAACTGTACGTCTGGAACACCTATGGTGTGAACAAGGTGCAAGACTCAAAAATATACAACTAAGAGATTACCTTGGCGTTTGGTTTTTGGGGCTCCTTTGCATTGTTCAATACAATGGCTAAACATCTCTCATTCCTATTATTCATAGCAGTTATGCACATTCCATTTTCATGTTTTTCACTTTTTTCAGATAGTCCATTGTATTTTTCAGTCAAGCATTCGCATAGCAGTTTTGCTTTTCATTATTCCCCTATACATTGTGACTGGTGTGCAACTCTTTATCCTATTGTTTAGTTGTATATTTTTGAGCCTTGCACCTTGTTCACACCATAGGTGTTCCAGACCTACATTTTTTAATTAGTATGCATTTTCTGTCTAAGAACCCTGCCCCACCCATAGCCATGTGTCTTATTTCACATATATAGCTTGGTCCTTTGCGTCCCATACAGAACAAGTTTTTAACGGCAGGTGAGGTTTCACATAGGTTAGGGACCCCAAAAATAGAGATTACCTTGGCGTTTGGTTTTGGGGATGCTTTGCATTGATCAATACAATGGCTAAACCTCTCTCCTTCCTATTATTCATAGCAGTTATGCAAATTCCATTTTCATGTTTTTCACTTTTTTCAAATAGTCCATTGTATTTTTCAGTCTAGCATTCCCATTGCAGTTTTGCTTTTCATTATTCCCCTATACATTATGACTGGTGTGCAACTCTTTATCCTATTGTTTTGTCCACCTTGGGACAGTCATTACACTGGTTTCCCATCCGCTACAAAATACAATACAAACATCTCTCTCACCCGCAAAGCTCTTCACAGTTCTGCACCATCCTATATCTCATCCCTCATTTCCTACTATCACACTACCTGTGCCAATCCAACTGATCTAAGACTCGCATCCTCCATAATTTGAACATCACACCTCCATCTCCAAGACTTCTCTTGTGCTGTGCCATTGTTCTGGAATGCACAATCACAAACGATCTAATAGCTAGCCCCCTCAGTTTTTAAGTGTGTTTTAAAAACATATCTTTAGACAGGCCTGTCCCCTCAACTCACAACTCTAACTGCGGTGTTATATAAAGTGACAGCCAAATCTGCATCGTGTGAGGAACCTATGTCTGCAAGAGGAAAAAGACTCAAAGTGAATGTAAATTAAGGTGTTTAAGATTTCTGCAAGGGTATTTAAGTTTGTGGAGTGGGGATTGTGCACTTGGAAAGGACAGGGAAGAGAATGTGAGTAGGTAGTGGTCAGACAGGGAGAGTTGCATTAGAGAGGTTAAATAGGGAACAGAGCCGAATGAAGATGAGGTCCAGCGTGTGGCAGTAAGTGGGTCAGGGCTATGCCCTGCAAGATTAGCCAGCACAGTGAAGGTGACTCGCCCACCCCAGGGCTGTGGGACACCCGGTGCCGGGCCGGACTAGTCCCCTGGTAGTCAGTGGTGGCTGGGCCCTGCTCCGTAGCCCTGGTGGGCGTCAGTAGAATATATGGCTTGATGAATAAAGTTTGTGTTCGTGACGCCACCTGTGGTATGCGGCTATTAGGCCGCCGCTGCTATGTGAGGCCTCCGGGATGATGTTATGGCAGCAATGGTGGTACTGCTCCCCACAGGTGGAGCAATGCCCGGGGCACAGTTGGTGCTTGTGAATGTCTATGCAGCTGTAATAACAGAGACAACTCCAAGGGTGCAGTTCAAGTTCTTTACTCACAGTTCTTATCAAGGCCGGCAGGAACCCTTGGACTGCTGGGACCACTGTCAGGGACCTCCGCCGTTTCTGGGTGATTCAGAGAGTAAAAGCCGGTACCCTTCTCTTAGTGTCTCTTCCTTCTGCTGTCTTCCTTAGCCTTGCCTTTGTTAGGATGAACCTGGCTTGGCCTCCACTACAGCCTCCAGGCTGGGGGGTCACCTGTCGGCTGATTACCCCTTTTCTGGAAGTCTGCTATGGGTTCTGGCCCTGGGAGTCTACAACCTTCCCTGGGCCTCGGTTTTTACTGTTTGGAGATGATTTTGCACTCCTCCAGTCTCTAGGGACCGTCCCCTGTCGCAGCTTGATCCCTCCACCGATGTTGTTGTGGAACAGGCCACCGTAGCTCTAAACTGCCCCGACAGCTATACAGACTACCCGTGGCCCTGCGACTCCTTCTGTCTCCTACGTGGTGTCACCTGGACCTCTGGGTCCCAGGATCTTCACCAGGAAGCGTCTCCTTCTGTTCCTCTGCTCCTGACTGACTTGGAGCCTTTCTTTCCTTCTTTCTTTCTTTTCTTTCTTTTCTCCTCCTTGCCTGCCTCCAGCAGGCCTCCTCCTCCCTCCTTTCTCTCGTTCTTCTCCTCCAACTACATGCTCACTCTCTCACTCCCTGAGGTAGACTAACTAAACTTGACCTTCCTCTCTATGTCTGCTCTCTGGTGGCTCCTCCCACCTCCCCAGTTGCTAAGCTGTACCCTATAGGAGCAGGGATGGGTCTTACGGCCCCTCCCAGCATGCAGCATGGGGGGATAACTGCCACTTTCCCTGGTCCCTGTATGTACCTAACAATGGGTGTAGTGTGGATTTACCAGGGGACCGGAGTTCACTCTCTTCCTCTCCCAGAATGGGGCATCACACCGCTGGATGGGGTGCAATGACCTGTGGCGACGGAAGCCTCAGGGGCGCCACAAAGGCTCAGGTCGAATGTATCCCAATGTACTGTGTTCGTGTAAATGGCCACCAGGTGGCAATGTGGCTTAGGGACAGCAGTCCTGGCACCTGGGTGGGCAGTCAAGAAGTTAAGTAAGAGAAGAACAGCAGCGTATAAATATGACAGTACAAGGGAGGGAGGGCAGGAGAATCCCCAGGAGGAGAAACTGAAAAAAAGCCAAAACTGAAATTCTTGTTTGCTGATCCTAAGGGTCACCTCTTGATTATGAATACGCGGGGTTTTATACATTGAGAACTGTGGAACTGCATCCCCTGAAGTGGGGTATAGTCCAGTCAGTGGGGAAGGCGTCTGTTTCCTGGATAAGAATACCCTAAGAACATCCTTGGCGGTACCAAAGGTCAGTGGGCTCTTCTCTGAGAAGAATAGGCCCTGGCCTAAGTACTAACGGAAGAATGCTACCTTACGGGACTTGTCTGAGAACAAGAGAATCCGTGTGGGTGGGATGAATGGACCCTAGCACTGTTGTAGTCGGTTCATGCAGGGCCATGCCAGCCGGGAGGATTAGGGACCTAGTGGTGTCTTACAGAGCCCAGGTGCCACGAAAGCGGTCGGCCATTAAATTGCATTGTGAAGGGGAGTCTGAAGGGAACCCCATTGGGACCACGGACAGTGCCCATGTGGTGCAGATAAAGACTATAGATGCTGTGAAGATGAGGAATAAAGTTATTAAGAAATATGCTGTAAATGCCTGGAAGAACAGAAGTAAAATTTTGTTGGTTAAAGAGAATAATACAGAGTGCAATTTATTGACTCAGAGAGAGAGAGAAGTACAGAGTGGACTGTTTGGAAGTCATTCTTTAAGTAGTGCGGAGGCAATGGATTACCGAGCGGCTGCGCATAAAGCATAAAGAAAAATCTACAATGGAATGGTTCACAAATGAACTTATCCAGGTGTTAGAATGGCCAAGTCAAAGTCCAGACCTGAATCCAATCGAGAATCTGTGGAAAGAGCTGAAAACTGCTGTTCACAAACGCTCTCCATCCAACCTCACCCAGCTCCAGCTATTTGCAAAGGAAGAATGGGCAAGAATTTCAGTCTCTCGATGTACAAAACTGATAGAGACATACCCCAAGCGACTTGCAGCTGTAATCGCAGCAAAAGGTGGTGCTAAAAAGTATTAACTTAAAGGGAACGAATAATATTGCATGCTCCACTTTTCAGTTATTTATTTTTTAAAAAAGCTTTAAATAAGCAATAAGCATTCGTTCAACTTCACAATTGTGTCCCACTTGTTGTTGATTCTTCACCATAACATTACAATTTTTATCTTTATGTTTGAAGCCTGAAATGTGGGAAAAGGTTGAAAAATTCAAGGGGGCCGAATACTTTCGCAAGACACTGTACATGTGACAGTTTCCCTTAAAGCATTTTTATTAAGCACTGTACAGCTCCCTGTCATCTGTTAAAGGCAAAAGCGACATATCTAAGCCTAGAGGCCAGAGATATAGATTACTCTAAAAGGATCCACTCAACACACAGAATGCAACAATCATGTATTTATCAGATAACTTTTTTCAGAAAATATACTTGACTTGGATCTGATGGTAGCTGACCAGTATTACGACTTTCCTTTTACTGCACTTGATATTGCTATCATTTGCTTTACATGCATTTGTCATGGAGTTGGCCTAGTGTAATTTTGTTGCAATAACTGAACTCGACATTTATTGAGCAATTTTTTTCCCTTAAGAACATCAGGATTCGTGGTAGTTTTCGGTTTTGATGTTGCTAGAGTTGATATGATTCCTGACAACTTTACATGGATCCACTCTAAAAAGTACTGGGTGTTCGTGTACACGCCTGGCTTCCTTGACTGGGCGCAACCACTCCCCCAACTTGTGATCCCAATCACATAATATTTAGAAGTAACGTCATCCAGACACATTAGGGGTCCTCCGCTGTCACCCTGTAATTAGAACGATATTAAAATGTATTTAATTCTCCTTAATATTAAAATGTGATTTAAAGGAATTAAAAAAATAGGTACACATTCTGATTTTTTTTAATTCCTACCTGACAACTGTCAATTCCACCTTCTTCATATCCAGCGCATAGGTTGTAGTCCCAAATCCCACCGTTATACCAACGAGAGCTGTTGCATCTTTGGGGATTAACCAGGTTCACTTTAGCCTCCTGCAGAATATCTGCCGTTTCTACAGCTGTATAATGATATAATAGTTTATATCTTATTGCACTGAGATGCTTCTATGCACAATATACCATTGGAATTTTTTTTTTTTAATATCAATGAATTATATAAACAGTTCACATATTCATCATCTCCTTCAAAACACAGCAAGTCGCCCTTTCTCATAATAATGTTCTTTGTAATGGATCTGATCATGCATATCATACTGTAGAAACGTTTAACCGCCTTCAGTCTGAAGCCTGTTTTCACCTTCCTGACCAGGCCAATTTTTTCAATTCAGACCTGCGTCACTTTATGCGGTAATAACTCTGGAACTTTTCAATGGATCCCAGGGATTCTGAGATTTGTTTTCATGGCATATTGTACTTAGTGGTAAACCTAGGACAATAGTTTTACATTTATTTGTGAAAATATTAGTAATTTGGTGAAAATGTAGCAATTTTTATTAAAAAGTTATTTTAAAAAAAGTTGATAAATACTGTATTTTTTGGATTATAAGACGCACCAGACTATAAGATGCACCCCAAATTTAGAGGAGGGAAATAGGAAAAATTTAATGTTGAAATAGGTGTCCGTCTTTTACTCTCATGGTCTGTCTCATAGGCCAAATGAAGCTTACCGGGGGAGGGAGGGTCAAGGGGTCACAGGAAGCCAGCAGCGACACAAATGGGCGATGCTGGGAGAAGGGGGTGTTTCAGCAGCATGAGGCAGATGCCATGGATCTCCCAACAACGGACATGATGGACTTCAGAAAAATGGTGCCTGAGGCAGCACATGTGAAGATTGAGATCTCGGAGGGTCAAAATCTCAATCAACGCATGCGCCACCTCTGGCTCCATTTTCCTGAAGTCCATCTCATCTGTTGTCAGGAGTTCAATGGCGGGTACTTCGTGCCATCAGTACACCCACTCCTCCCAGCCCAGGGCATGCAGAATTGCCCCACTTGTGCCGTTACCAGCTTCCTCTGATCTCGCTTCACCACCACCACGCTTCCCCCCTGTGAGCTATATTCGACTTGTAAAACACACCCCTATTTTCCCCCCCATTTTAGGGAACGGCTCGGAAGGAAAAGAGAACCATTTGACCTTAGGAATGCAAAATTGTCTGGAATTGATAGCGTTATGTTGCATTTGCAGAGCCCCTGATGTGCCTTAACAGTGGACACCCCCCCAGAAGTGACCCCATTTTGGAAACAAGACTCCTCAAGGAATCTTAATATTATCTACATCTGTGCTGAGTATATTGACCACCAGATGCTTCACAGAATTTTACAACATTAAATCGTGAAAATAAAAATATCACATTTTTCCCACAAAAAATGTTCCTTTAATCAGAAATATTGCATTTTCACAAGGGTAACAGGAAAAAATACACCATATAATATTTTAGGCTATTTCTCCTGAGTACGGTGATATTCTATATGTTGGGAAAAACTACTGTTTGTGTGCACAGCAGGGCTAGGAAGGGAAGGAGCACCATTTTTCTTTTGAAACACAAAACTTAATAGCAGACACCATGTTGCATTTACAGACCCCCTGATGTGCCTAAATAGTTGAAACCACCCACAAGTGACTCCATTTTGGAATTTAGACCCCTTAAGGAATGTATCTAGATGTGTGGTGAGCACCTTGAATCCCCAGGTACTTCACAGAATTGTATAACGTTGAGCTGTGAGAATGAAAGGGATAAGGAGTATGGCCGTTCTCAGGAGAAATTGCACAATACAGGCACAGAAGGGAAGGCACCATTTTGACTGGCATTAATTGCGAACACGATATCACATTTGAAGAGCCCCTGAAATGCCAAAACAGCAGAAGCCCCCACAAGTGACCCCATTTTGGAAACTACAGAGAGGACGCCGGCACACTCACCTTCCCGGCCGCTCAGAGGTGGCTGTGTCAGCTGCCATCTCCCGGGGCCTGTGCAAGCCGCTCAGGCCTCCTAGGAGTGCTCTTACGGCACACGCTCACCTTTTCTTACAGGACCAGTATGCCCTAACCCAGAAGTGCCTCTCAGGCTATGGCTCAGAGGCCACAGGTATTTAACACACCCTCCCCTTAAGGAAGGTACCTGGTCAATGTGGTCTATACGTTGCTAGTTGTCAGGTCCCTAAGTGCTGCTGCTGTTTAGTGCTGTTCCATATTGCTAATATGATACACTGGTCTGTGTTCCAGTACCTGATGTATTCGCTACTGCTGCATCTATCCACTCCAGCTGAATCTGCTATATCGGCTGCTGCTACATTGTACCCTGTCTGCCAAGTCTGCCATAACAGACGCCATTGCATTGTACCCTGTCAGCCAAGGCTGCTATAGCAGCGGCTGCTGTATTGTACCTTATCGGCCAAGTCTGCTATACCAGCTGCTGCTGCATCGCACCCTATTGACCAAGTCTGCAATACTGGCCACTGCTACATCGTACCATATCGGCCAAGCCTGCTTTACCGAACACTGCCGTATCAGCTGTCCAGCCTGCACCTGCCTTATTAGAGATGGTCCATGTCCATACCCCTGGGATCAGCTGTCACAGCACCAGTATCCCTGTGTGGCACCTGGTATCTACCTGCAGCGCAACACCCTCACAATAGAAGGCTCTGGTGAAAACTTGGTGTGAACCTAGTGAAGCCCCTCGGGTATTCTGCGTGCTGCAGCCTAGCGTGTCCTCTCCCTACTCGCACCCGTGAGCATTACAGTTTGCCCAGGCCATGGATCTCGCTGGCACTACAATGCTGTCCTTTCGGGCATTACTGGATTATTCAGTAGTTTTATCCCTCAGGCGATATAATTGTTTAAAAGAGAGAGAAAGACCTTCACAAACCATGATTATTGCACTAATATCCTAATAATTACAGGAGTATTCCAAGTCATGACCATAAGGTGCAAATTTAATCATGCATATACAAATTTAATAAAGGGATGTCACATGGGAACACAAAGTGCAGTGGTGCTTGTAAAATCACAGCCAGGGAGGTGTGTCTGAAGAAACAGGTCAGAAGACTCAATGGATAAATATATAAAAGATGTTCCATTAGAATTACAGGTATCCAGCCTTCTGTAATGCATCACACATATTAGATAAGACAATGTGAATGGTCCTCAAAAACATATAACCAGCCCACGTAGTCAGGTTAGGCCGGTTTCACACATCCGGCTTTTCGCCGGTTTGCCGGATCCGGCGCTCTCCCATACAGTGACTACAGTACAGTGACAGCGCAACAAGCGCCGGTCACGTGCTGTCATGTGACCGGCGCATGTGACCCAGAAGTTACAGCGCTGTCACTGTACTGTATTGTCTGTACGGGAGAGCGCCGGATCCGGCAAACCGGCGAAAAGCCGGATGTGTGAAACCGGCCTTAGTCTAAATGCACAACAGCAGCCACTTTCATGAATTCATAGCATATTAGTTAATCATATAATAACACAGGAACGGTACATGAATCAAACAGATAAACAGACCTATGCAGGTTACAAGGAAGTGCTGCAGACAACAGGATCAAATCCATAAACCTGTACTACCATGGAAGGCCAGATGGCCGAGGACCAGGTGCCATTACAGACCACTGGGGGTAACCCATGCTGGAAATGTAGGCATGATAACCTACCAGGGTAAGACTTCAGCCCCCACACAGACACACCACCCTGCACCTCGACGCGTTTCGCTACCGCTTCGTCGGTTTTTGCTATTTGGGTTTTGCACTGCAAAGCTGAGTTTTTGACCAAAGTTCTTCAACAAAAAGGCTGCAGTTTGAACTGCATAGTGCGGTCTAGAAACCCAAATTCCCATAGACTTTGCTTGAAAAGCAGAACACAACCATTTTGGCATTAAACGCTGCAGTTGAAAAAGCAGCAAAAAAGCAGGTAAAAAGCAGGTAAAAAGCAACGTGCGGTCATAGCCTAAGACAGCTTTATTCTTAGGGTCAATACGATTCCAGCAAAATCACATTTATGTCTTTTTTTATGTTATTCCGCTGTTACAGAATTAAAACATTTTTAAAGAAAAAATAATTTTTATTTTTCTGTCGATGCCCTGATCTAATGTTCTGCAATGCTTTTACATTCTCAGGGCACTCTCAGCCCTTAGCCACATTGAGGCCTATTTTAGACCCATGGTAAGGTTTTAATATTAGAGAGTGTAGGTACTATCCCAACTGGGTACACCTTGATGTTTGGTGGGATAGCTTTATGCTTTTTTGATCAAAAACAGTGTTCACTAAGTACCCTATGTTTATATGCACTATGCTTTTATTTAGTTACAGCAGGGTATGTTTTCAAAATTTTTTCCTTGGTTTCTCTTTGTCTCATGGCCAGTGTGAACATTGTCTCACAAGTTCCATGTATACCATCTCATACTCCGGCTCACTTTTTTGTTTTTTTGTTTTTAATGCTTTTACATTGCAGGGCATTAGATCAGTGAGTTGAATACAGGCAGGAGGTGTGTCAGTTCTTGCTCAATGCATGTTCTTACAGACTTCTGTACCTGGTTGACCCCATGGCCATTATTTGTCCCGGGGTCACCATGGAGACCAATGGCGGACACCGAAGGAAGGGAGCCCCTGTGCAAGAACAGTAATTGGGCCCTTTGCAATACAATAGCTCATCATAATGCACAATTATACTTAGTTTAGAGGTAGAAATGATCCCCCTCACCTCTTGGGCCTTTGAGCACTAATGATATGTCCGCAAATGATGGAGACCTAGAACCAATCGTGGGCATTACAGCAGGGTGTTGTCGCGGGCGGGGAGGAGGGTGTCAGCACACTACGCTCACCCCTTCTGCTCGGGTCCGGTGGCTGCTGCTCAGTGGTGGCTCGAGCGGTGGGCCGGATCCCGGGGGTTCTCGAGCAGCACTCCTCGCCCGTGAGTGAAAGGGGGGTTGTTGGGTGTGGGGATTGTTTATTGTCCGTGACGCCACCCACGGTTGTGGTGATTTCACCACCGCTGGTCGGTGTGGGGATCCCGGGAGTGATGGTGGGGGAGCAGCTAGTTGTTGTGTTGCCCCTCCGTGGGTAGGGGTTGGTGATCCCGGGGCCCGGTGATGAGATGGGAGATGCAGGGCCTGGTGGGCGCAGGGACGCGGGGGCAGCGCTGTGCCTTGCGGCACTGTGGTACTCACTCAGCCTGAGACGTTGACACAGTTTTACGGTAAACCACACGGCTGGAAAGACGGTTCCCACGGACGGCTGCACTTGCTCTCCCAGTAGGTGACGGTGATGTCCCTTTTCCTTGCACCTTTGTTTCTGTGTTGGTAGCGATGGGTTCCCACCCGCTCCCCAGCTTCAAGCTGGACCGGAGGAGCTCTACTCTTTGCCCGCAGGCGCTGGCCCTGAGAAACTGGTGCCCTGGCGGTGGCGGTGTTTCTACTACAATGGTTGGGCTGTTGCCTTCAATCGGGACTTGGTTGTTGGGGGATCTGCGTCCCCTTCACTGACGGATTTGGCAAATTATGGCGACTCCTAGCCTTGCCGGGGTCCGAGAGTCCCCTGCCCTGGTGCTGACTGTCCTTTGGTACACTGCTCCAGACCGCCGGGCCACTACCCGTCCGCGGTCCTTCCAGGAACTTCCAAATGGTCCCCCTCCAGACAGTCACCGCCGTTGCTGACTTTGCTGACCCTGTCCTGCACACAGCTGGACTCTCTCTTCAGCTTTCTTTCTGTCACCTTTCACCTTTCTTCCACTTCTCCTACTCCTCCTTTACCACTTCCACTTCACTTCCTTTCACTTTCACCTCCTAAACTCAACTGCTGGGTTTTCCCGCCTCCAGAGCTGTGTCCTCCTCGGTGGGCGGAGCCAACCGCCTGGCCCACCCCCTGGTGTGAACATCAGCCTCTGGAGGAAGGCAACAAGGATTTTGGTTAGCTTTGATGTGCCTAACTGGGGTGTAGAGTGTGTGGGTGCAATGACCTGTGACCCCTGGCTTGCCCAGGGCGTCACAGTGTCAGCTACGATACATAGCTGACACCAGCTGATGATTTTGCCGATGCTGCACATGAGCTGGTGTGTACATGTACTGTTGGCTTTGGCTGGTCAGGACCAGATGGCAACTCACTTCTGCAAGGAGACCAGCAGTTCAGTTTCGACAACAACTCTTACTTAATAGTTGTTCCACAACAACTTTAATCATTAGATAGAGGGCACAAAACTCCTAGGCCGTTCCAGTTTACCAACATATCTTCAGACAGATTCTCAGCTCCCTCTGCGATGTTGCCAATCTTACTGATTCTGTGAGTCCCAGTACAACCCAGCCCAGCACAACAGTCTAATCTGTGACAGTAACTTTCCATCTCTGCGACTCCACGTCTATTCTCCTCTTAGAGGAGGGATGGTAGGGGACTTTGATCACTATGGCCAGAGTAGAGTTTTGTGCTCCAATATGCTTCCTTATCCATGTATTTACTCCTCGTAGAGGAGGGGGTAAGGGGGTAGCCAATAGTGCCTGAGTAGAACCTAGTGATCTCAGATGCTTCTGGAGACTCTGCCCAGGAAAGTCAATTCACCTACCAGTCCATCCCAACCCATTAACTTTTACCTGTGACCACTTCATTAGAAGGTCAGTCTGTAGCCTCAGCGTTGTCTCGCATTCTGTGTCTCGGACAACACTTCAAGATCACGCTATCTTAATTCAGTCTCCTTCCTCAGTCTTCTGTCAGAAGTCACCCACTACTTACGGCCTTGACAACATAGAGTTTCTGTCACATGCTAGGTCTTCAGTACCTTTCTAGAAAAGAACCGTCTTTTTCCCTATGAGATAAACACTCCCAATGTGGGCTAGTCCCAACACTTTACTTTCTGTCTTGCAGTCTGGCAACTACATACAAAAGAGTTATACATCACACATTACATCACAATGTACATAGCGCAATATTTACAAAAGATGCAGAACACAATGCAAACTACAAATCAGTACACGATTGGTGTCTTCGGGGAAAGGAATGTGACAGCAACCAGTCCACCTCCTTACAGTGCCACAAAGTGAAAATTAAGTGTTACATAATGTACATTCAAATCAATAGTTTGTGCGTCGAATACATATCCTCCAGAGAAAGAAAAGGTGTTTAGAACCATACAACAGTTTGGCAAAAACATAAGCATCTTGAACCCAGAACCACTCTCTAGTAACCCCTAATTCCTAAAAGGGTACATGAAAATGGGTTCTCTATGCTAGCCAAACTAAATAAATACTGTTAATTGTCCCATATTTGGTGAACTAGGTCCCACAGTAATTCTACCAAAGCATTATATGTGATAGTTATTACTTACAATTCTCAGCCATCACTCCCCATCCACCTATGTAGCATGGATGGAAGCTTGTGATGTTCATGGCAGTAGTAGGTAAACAGGCTGGCTGCACATAGTCATTATACTCCACTGATGTATTTAGTTTTATAAGGGCGATATCAGAGGCCTCTATGCGTGGGTTGTAGTTCTCATGTTCAATATATGAGTTGATTGAACGTATCTGCACACTTTCGGAAGGCTCAGACAGTTGATGACCTCCTATGACTATTTTCCATTTGGGCACAGACCTTTAAAGTTCAAAAAAAGTTTTTTTAGTTACATACATATATCTACAATACGTTGCTAGCCTTTATTGTAGGACTTCTTAACTGGAAGTCTTAAAGAAATGGTTCACCCATATTTATTAATGGCCACAATGATATTGTGTTGAGAAAGAAGGTTTCTCTCAAATACCTTGTGTTCCTAATAGTGCCTGTGAGTGGTGCTATTACAGTCTGCTCTTCCCCATCGCCTGACCCCGGGCTCCGTGACCTCAGGTATCCGGTAATGTCACGTCACCTTCCTGCTCACCTAACATCACCATGGCCAGCCCCAGTCTCCGTGAGGTCACTGGGCTGTGGGCGGAGTGTCACCGCTCATCACAACCCAGCATTGCTCCTGCTTGCGAGCTCTGCAAACAAAGGAGTGAGCAGGATAGATGCTACGCTGTGACGAGTGGGGAAACTCCGCCCACAACCCAGTGACTCACGGAGACTGGGACTGGCCGTGGTGATGTGAGCAGGAAGTTGACGTGACATCACCGGATCCCTGAGGTCACGGAGCCCGGGGGTAACGCGATGGGGAAGAGCGGACTGCAATATGCCTGCTCATAGGCACTATTGGCAACACAAGGTATTTGACCTTGTTTCTCAACCCTAATATCGTTGTGGTGAATAATGAATATGGGTGAATCACCCCTTTAACTCTGCAATCCAGAGTGATATTACGCAAAGCAGGGTGAAAACTCTAAAGAAATCATATGTATAAATTCACTTTTTCACATTTCCATTGATTTCTAATGAATTATATTCATATATCAATAATGGGTTTGCTATGGAGAGACCAAAATCTGTAAATTCATCAAAATATCTTTTTGCACACAGCTGATTTCCTTGTAGTGGTGCAGACAGCATACTGACCTTTTCTGCTAATAGATGATTATATGAATTTACTTTTCAAGCCCTAATATTATTTCCGCTATAAATACGTAGCTTCTTTGGAGTCCTCCTTACCTTTTGTTGGCTTTGAAGCAATGTGCGGCTGTTAACACCCACAAATGATTAAGTAGTGTTCCTCCACAGGAGTGCCGATGACCACTTCGACTTGGGACCTGAATGCTCACAAGCCATGGCCATGCTCCTGGTTGAGCGTCTACTCCACCCACAATCCGCATGCCTCCATATCCTGCAACCAGGGGACGGGCGCCACAGGCTTGAAGGAAGAATGACTTTCATGTCAGAAAGCAGTGATAAATACAATGTTACCACAATTCACATAAACATCCATATTCTCAAGCATGTCAAGAAATGTCAGCCAGTGGTAGCTAAGCATTATGTTCCCATAGACAGTCAGATAAATGCTCAAACCATTTGTTCTCAGTTTATTCAAACATATAAAACATTCCTTGGGCTGGCATGCTTCTTCTTACACCAGCGTGATTTCACCATTGAATACATATTTTTTCCAATATTTTTACTACTGGACTTACTATCACGATTGTATCCACTGATAACTGTTATAAGCGCCGTGACAATACATGTGATGACTGAGGAGTAGGCATATGAGGTCATTGTTAATTCATTTCAGTAGGATCGGACAATATTACATGGCTTAGAAATAACAAGTCTATCCTTCCTCTGAAATGTTCTCAACCATAGTTCTATCTCTTCTTCCACTTGTGACATCATAAAGTGGAAAACCGTTGCCTGGTAGAACAACATGATAGAACTTGGAACTGTCCTTCTATGAGCCCCTGTTATTTAATCTGTATATACTCACTTTTCATGACTTGTGCTTCTTCCCCTGGCCAGAAGCTGTGGTATGTGCTGACCACGTCCCTGTATGATCAGATATGGACATAGCAGGAGCACATATATAAGATTATCTCAGCACAGGAACATTTTTATTAACACATCCAATTGTGGAACTAATTATTATTCCAAGATCTAATAATAAAAATGCACTTTGTGGGAAAACCCCTTTATAAGGTTTAACCCAGCCAGCATCTGCCGGATATGGTGCGGGCTCAGCTCCTGAGCCTACTCCATACATGGTAACCCGATGTAGTATGTACTATTATGTCTTTCATTGGCACATGACAACGACATATTTTGTAAGAAATTTAGAGACACAATTTATGACTGAGACATTATTGTTCTCTTTTTTTTATTTAATTGCTTGTGTAGTGGTTTTGCAACGTTTCCACATATACACACACACTAATTGACCAGGAAACCCCAAAAAGCCAAATCTAATATATAAAGCTGAATGTGTGTATGTGTGTGTGTATGTATGTAGGTATGTATGTATGTCCGGAATTGGCATCTGCATCGTCGCAGCTACAGCCACAAAATTTTGCACACTCACACGTTTGGGCCCAGAGAGTGTCATAGGCTATGTTTTGAGGGGAAATTTTAACCCTGCGCTTTACAGTTATTCGCCTAAAAACCTGCCTCCATTAAAGCGAATGGAGCTGGGAGCCACAGTGCAGCCAGAACTTCAGAAGAATGCGCAGCCACGCCCTTATATGGAATGTTGGCGTGTCACAATGCAGCCAGGGAAAGAGACAGACACAGACAGGGAAAGAGACAGACACAGACAGGGAAAGAGGCAGACACAGACAGGGTAAGAAACAGACATAGACAGGGTAAGAGACAGACACAAAGAGACAGACAGACAAAGAGACAGACTGACAGGGAAAGAGACAGACAGGGAAAGAGAGGGAAAGAGAGAGACAGGTTAAGAGACAGACAGGTAAAGAGACAGACAAAGAGACAGAGACAGACAGGGAAAGAGAGGGAAAGAGACAGACAGGGAAAGAGAGGGAAAGAGACAGACAGGGAAAGGGAGGGAAAGAGACAGACAGGGAAAGAGAGGGAAAGAGACACAGGGAAAGAGAGGGAAAGAGACAGACAGGGAAAGAGACACAGGGAAAGAGAGGGAAAGAGACAGACAAGGAAAGAGACAGACAGGGAAAGTGACAGAGATAGATAGACAGACAGGGAAAGAGATAGATAGACAGACAGGGAAAGAGATTGAGACAGATGTAGAAAGAGACAGAGACAGTCAGAGACAGACAGGGAAAGAGACAGACAGACAAAGAGATAGAGAGACATATACAGAGGGGGAGACAGACATTATAATTACATTTCTATCTATTTGTTTTGTGGTTTTTGTGTGCAGAATACATTTTTGTTAATACATTCTATTTTGTTAACAGCAGTTATTAACCCGGGCGAAGCCGGGTAGTACAGCTAGTTGTTAATAAAAGTACCATAGCAACCCCTGTACTTAAAGCACTTTTCTTTAATTAAACAAAAAATTATAATTTGAAAGAATTTAAAGATCTGTCATCAGACTTTACAATACAAACTGCATGCATTATTAAGTAGGTCTCTTGGACCTAATGAGGCTTGTGTACATACTTTGAAAATATTTTCAGAATAGCTGTATAATCCTGATATTAAAATTAGATTTTTATAATTCCAACTAAAGAAAGACAGTTTATGAGTCCAGATATATTCAGTCTCCACTCACCGAGCCGGATTGACAGCTGCGGCATGTACTGAGCCATGTGAGATCTCAATCAGGGAGGAGGGACACGAGGGAGATGTTAATCAAACCAGTTAGGAAGAAACTTAGTTTAAACTTGCAATCATTACAGCTATTCTGACATATATTTTTTAAGTATTTACCCCAGCATCATGAGAAATAAGAATAAATGCAGTGTTAAAAAAAAATCTGTTGATAGATCCACTTTAATACTGAGTTGACACAATTGACACAAGTGATATGAAATCACATGAATCACGGAAAATATTGACCCTGATATCCACTCGTCCATAAATATTAACTGTCAGAATCTGTCCCAAAATGTGAATGTTCCAAATTCTCCCTTCTCTGTTCTCATTTGAACTAGAATATTTCTAATGTAAATGTCCTTTCATGCTGGCTTTCCATCTGGAAGTGTAGGAAGCAAAACAGACCATGGTTTGTGCAGTTCTCAGAAAGAACACTTAGAATATAAGGAAATAAGATATCTGCAGAGCTAATACCAATACTTTCTGTATAAAAATTGTACAAAACGGATATTTCAAAAACTGTATTGTCAAACAGCCAAAATTAACGAGTGTTACGGCATTCTCCATTACTCCCGCAGAAAAGAAAAAGAAACAATATATTAACACTCAAGAAACCTCTCAAAAATATTGAAATGGAATAATTTTTGGGAATGTCATATACAACAATGACCACAACATTGTAAAAAACATGTAACACTGAGGCCAAGTTCCCACAATGAGTTTTGGTTCCTTTTTCTCAACTTGTGTATTTTTGTTTTGTAGAAAATGCAGAGTATTGCAGTTACCTGTATAGAAATCTCATGAACACCATGATTTCTCTTTGTGCAACATAAGCTGACTTGAGGCGTGTTGTAATGCCAGTGTCCCTACACTATAGTGCCTTTCACATGCTGCAGGGATGCCAGTATATGTAGCGCCCCTGAAGCCATCAGGGTGCTACAAGGTTATGCATCCCCACCAGGACTAGAGACCCAGAACCCCAATGCCGGTAACACCAAAAACCCAGGTAATCCCAGTTTTCCCCAACATTCCCCCCCATACAATGGTACCCAGCTAGGGTGGGACCATGGATGGCCGCCTAGAGGTGGAGCCACTCCAGTCCACTAGTTGACCAGGTGGGAGGGGCAGACTGTGGAGAGTAGTCGGAGACACAGGAAGTCAGTGGTCAGTCTAACTAAGTGTAAGTCTGGTGAAGGTGGAGGGTGAGACTGAGGAGCATCCTCACTTGGGTTAATGGTGACCTGGTACCCAGGAGAGGTGGTTGCCGGTGGAGTACTCCCGGAATTACGCATCGACAGGGTACAGGACCCTAGGACAGGAAAGAGCTTCAAGCTGACCTGTTAACACCTGCACAGCAAAGGGGTCCATCAAGGACGTTGCTGACCCTAAAAAATACGAAGACTCAGTAGCAAAGTGAGAGCCTGGGACAGAACCAGAGACTCCATCCCCACAGGGTTCACGCTACCGTCAGGCGGACAGAGGTGGACAAAACACAAACCGGGGACCTCCAGTGTTCTATACCATGGGGACCCACTTACCAGAGACAGTTGCAGGGGAAGAAGGTACCAGAGAACAAGACTGGCACTGGGACAAAGGGGACCTGGAGGCGAAACCAGCTGGCCTCGGGCAACCAGTTAACATCTTAAGCGAGGAAACCAGTTGCACTGAATACCTGTCTGGACTCCTTCTTCCGACGTCCACCGCACCATACACCTGCTGGGATAATACCCTACTTGCGGAGGGCCCAAGTCATCAGAACTGCACATTCCTTCAGCCCCAGCAAAACCTGCAGCGGCGGCTCCGTACACTTAGCCGCAACACCGCAAGTGGCGTCACGAATAACTTTATTCACAAATCCCCTGTAAATATCCCCATTAAAAAAGGGCCCAGGGCACGGAATCGGGTAACGGCCACCATCGTGACATTCCCAATAGAGACACTGCCCGAAACCGAGTACCCCATATCCCTGGTGCTACAACCCTTTTCCTGTCGTCACAAACAGGATTGATCTGGACCTGGTCAAACCGGGTGACATGTGCCTTAACAGTTGTATTATATGGACTGAACTTTATTGTTTGAAAAATCGCCGCCATTTTGCTGTGAAAAAGTACTGCACCACAGCAGACTAAAAGGTGCGAACAGAAAAACCAGCCCACGACTCCTGTAAACGCGGGCGGAAGGGGGCAGTAACCTGACCCGGAAATTCCCGAGGTGCTCCAGTCCGGCGAGAGTGGTAAAGAAAACGGTAAAGAAAAACCAAGAGGGACTGGAAAAATGCAGTTGCCTGATAGCGTATATGCAGCGGGGCCCGGCCAGGTGGACCAGGCGGCAGCACCCGGAGCCGGAGCGGTGGCACCAATCATGCTGATCACCCTGCCATATATCCCCAGAGCGGCATGGCTGCCCCAATATGAAGGCAAGTCGGACGCCTTACCCGGGTTTAAAAAGAAAATATGCACCATGTTGGACATGTATGTAATGACCGGTAAGCAGCGGGCATCTGTTGTGCTGGGACAGTTGACGGGTACAGCAGAACTAGAGGTGGAAACCTGGTCAGATGTGGATCGGGAATCTGTGTCCATGTGGCGCCCCTGACTTGGTCAGGCACCACAGAGTATTGCACCCATGCGGGGACAATGCTTCCAGGTAATCTCCAAAGGCCAGGATGAGGTGCACACACAAACACATAGTGACCAGGTCTCCCACACAACTAGAAGGGACCCTTGGGTAACCAGTAGGGGTTAACTTTCAATTCCCAGCAAGGGGTGTGTTCAGAGGCTGGTTGCTAGGAAGCCGGACAGAGAGGAAGTGGAAGGAGTCGGGAGCTGGAGGTTGAAGTGTGTGGAAGGGAGCAGAGGGTCTCTCGTGTCAGCCAGGTCCTGAGGAGTGCAGTAGCTGAAAGCGGGGGAGAAAGGGTACCGTGGGTCGGCCTGAAAGACATCCAGAGAGAGGGGTGGCTGAGTACGGAGATCCTGGTATCCGAGCACGCAAGGGGAAACAGATCCCCAGTACAGGCAGCAAATCATCCAGAGCTGCTTAACCTACAGGTGGGGGGTACTTTATGCCCTCACCACTACTACACAGAGCTCGAGCCAAGCAGCAATCACCAGGCCCATAAGGGGACAGGGCCAGAAGCTATCCCACCAAGGCCACGCTGCCGGCAGACGGGCCAGAGAGAGGGGAGCAGGGTAGTAACAGCTTCCCTGGAGGAGTCCTACCACGCTTCAAGCAAGGGATCCTCCCAAACAAAAAGAGTGCAAGGAGGGCGAGCGGACAGCTACCCTCAGAACGGCCTCCTGGAATTCCTGGTTCCACCTGGTTATCACAGTGTCGCCTGGGCATCTCACCGTGACCTCTAAACAGTGAGTAAACACGTTAAAAGACTTCTTGGACTGTGTTTGAGTCATTCTGCGACCTGTGGTCCCACACACTTACACAGGGGCCTGGGGCTTGCCTCACTCTCAGGAGGCTATTACAACTGACTGCACCCACCATCAGCCCCAGGCATCCCTTAACCTGCAGTGGTGGTCCTCACTGACCGCAATTCTGAGAGTGGCGTCACGACAAATCCCAAAACGAAGGTTCCCTACCTGTGACCAGACCGTCTCATCCCGTGGAGTCCCTAAGGGTAATACACTGCTGCACCGCACCTGTAGGGCTTCACATCCACCATCTTTGAAAAACTGAAGGCTGCTTTTGAGACCCGCACAGAAGCAGAGCTGCAAATGGACTTTTATAATTGCAGGCAGTGGCCCCAGGATAACATGAGAGACTATGCGCTAAGATTGCAAACTGCACTACGGGCTCTGAAACACATAGATCCCATTGACAACCAGGCAGGAAAAAAAATGATGGTTGAACAACTCCTGTCGGTGTTACAATCCGTGGAGGACCGCAAACAACTGCGCCTGTGGGCCCTAGAACATCCAAACTTGGACTTTGACGTTTTAAAAGACCGAACTACAAAAGCCCTGCAGTCCCCTGCAACCACAGACTCTGTTTCCGAGCCCTGGCGAACCAGTGCCTCACCAGTGCAGATGGAGCCCCCTTCCTCAACAGTGGCAGCAGCTAATGTCTCACCTTAGATAATGTTGCCAAACACTAGAAAATCAGGGATATTAAATAAATCAATTACCTGATAATAGTGATATATAGTAAATGAAGGCTGAGAAATAGTGTTATAATAATAAAATAACACAATATTAATATTTTTATTATCGATTTCCTGTCCCCTTGGTAATATATTGTAAAAATTCCATGATATAGCATTATACTATGAATAATAGAACATATATAAACACCTTGCACCTATATAAATATGTTAGGAATTTTTAATATGTGTATGTATGTATGTATTTATTATTACTTTTTACTAATCAGGATAACATAGGGTTAATTTTAGACTGAATTTAAATAATTAAGTATTAATCATTAACACACCCAATTGTTTTAAAGGGTTTTTTATATATATATATATATATATATATATATGTTGTTACTTTTAAAGTCTCCTTATTCACCTGAGGAAGACAACATTGTTGTTGAAACGCGTTGTGATTATAAGGGACTATTAATAAAAGGATTGTTTTTTAAAATATTTTTAAAAAAACATCCCTTGGTTTCCTTTAATCAGATATAGCGCTCCATTAGACCGGCATCTCTTTTTCCTTGCAGTACACACACCAGGACACTTACACTCCAAAACCAAGGCGGGAGACTCCCATAGAACCAGGTGACAGCGCTGGGCACTGTGAGCTAACAGGCAGCCAACTGGGGAGGAAGAGATCAGACCTTGGGGAGGAGTGAGTGGCCTGGGAGGTGTGGGTAGCGGAACAGCCAGTTAAGTGTAGGAGAGTAAAGTGTCTGAGGTGAGAGGAGAAAGAAAGAGAGAGTTGTCAGTAAAGGTGTCAAGACAGACAAAGTAATCTTGAGACACAGTGAAAGTAGCAAAGACCCCGCCAAGACCTGAGTAGAAACAGCAGCCACTCAAGGGAGAAAGTAGCTGGAGAGCGAAATATCAAGCTCCAGGGACAGTGTAATCCTGTGGGAGTAGAAATACAGGGATCCCAGTACTTTGTACGCAAGGGGTGCAGATCCCAGAACAGACCTGGACTTCAAGCCATCTGTTAACTCTGCCAGGCCGGTGGGTTTCCAGTACTCATCTGCCACCACTAACGTCTGAGGCATCAGCAGCAAAGGGAGGACCGGGACATATTCCCTTAAATAGTCCAAGCTGCCTGCAGCAGGACCCAGACATCAGGAGGACCTCCAAGTGCTCGACACCAGGGAGGACCCACACACACACGAGTGCATCGGTGGGCGAGTGGCACCAGGTCAGCTGGCACAGGGACACAGGACTCGGGCACACCTGGGATCTAGCACGTCTCCAGGGTGCGAACCCAGCTGTAAGTAAAGCGACCAAACTGCACTCCCCTGTCTGGAATGAGTTATTTCACTGCGCCTCTACGTTAACCCTTACCTGCCCCTGGAGAAAAGCCCTACTCGTGGAGGACCTCACCATCCACGCTACCCCATCCATCATCCCCAAGAAGGACCGGCAGCGGCGTCCATACCATCCCTGGCCGCGCAACGCGAGTGGCGTAGTTGGACTATATTTTTCTTTTTCTTTTCTTTTTATTTAAAAACTGTTCGACGGTGCCCCCAGGTCCGGGACCCTTCGAGCCACGGACCACCCGGATCCAAGCAGCTCGGGTGCCCCAGGGCACGACAGCTTTTAAAAACTGGCGTAGTCGGCAGGATTCAGACTAGACCCGCCAAAACAGGTGACAAACGCGCCTTTTTGGACTTTACCGCTAAAATTTGAACTTGCCGCCATTTTCTGGACTGTAAAATTGCTGCGCCAACAATAAAGGGCGCGAAACCTGGGTGTGTCCCTAGGGTGCCCCTAGGGTGTGTCCATCCCTGGCCGCGCACCGCGAGTGGCGTAGTCAGACTATTTTTATTATTTTTCTTTTATGTAAAACTGTTCAACGGTGCCCCCGGATCTGGGACCCCTCGAGCTACGGACCGCCCGGATCCGAGCAGCTCGACTGCCCCAGGGCGCGACATTGCACATGCCAGAGGAGAGAAAGTTATACCTGGAAAACTGTCATGGGGTATATGGGGAATCATGAATGGATAAGAAAGTCGGGTTTAACACTGCGCTAAAACCATGAAGCCAAACGATGTGATGAATTCTTTGCTATATTTTCTTTATTTAGGCCAGGTCTACGCGTTTCAAAGGCATGTCCGCCTTCTTCATCAGGACAAAGGAAAAAACAGCATGATCAATGGGGTATATGGAGACAGGACAGTGGCACCTAGGCTAGCCCTAAGACTCATGAGCCTGCTTTGTCCCTTATTTCGAAGGTAGGCTTGATGGTAACCAGGTGCAAGTCTCCAGCTTGACTCTAACTCCGGTCCAGGCCCTGATCTAACTCCTCCTCTCCCACACTCTTAGGGTGGGCCAGAAAACACTAAGACAAAACCCCACAAAATGACACGGACAAGGGAGAATGGAAACTCGTACACACAGCACTCAATACACACAGAAGAGACAGACAATCTGTGTACTGGGGAGTAACAAAAAAGGGGAGGAAGTAATGCACAACAGGGGAACGTTCACACCACTCAAAAGAGCAGCACAATTCACCATAAACAGGATAACCACCAAGACCAGGATCGCAAAAGCTATCATCTGCACAAAAAGGAAGAAAGGTGTTCTTAATATAGGGAGGAGACAGCTGCACACTGCAATCAGCAACCTGAGCACTTACGTCCTGCTCACCAGTCTACAGGGATTAATTCCTGCAGAGCTGAAGACCAGAGAACCTGAACCAGTTGACGCCCACCTCTGGCTGAACAGTCCAGAAGCCTCACGTTGCTTGTCAGAATCTGTGGTGTGAACAGAGTTTGACACCAAAGTACCAGCAGAAGTGTGCAGAGCTGAACATCGCATGACAAAAACCTTTTTAACGTTTATTTGCTATACCTTCACTACTCCTGTATTTACAATTTTATCCTCACCACTAAGTTACTCTTTTTTACTTACATTATTAATTGTCAACTATAAATAACACTTTATTGTATGAGTTATTATGGTAATGAAGATACCAAAACATATGTATCTATTGTTATTTGAAGATAATAGTTTTATCTAGCAGTGCCAACCTCATTATTTGTTATTTACCGCAGTATTATAGTCCTCATGAAAGCACCACACATAAAGTGGGGAAAATAAGTTTTTGGCACACTGCTGATTTTGCAGGTTTTACCACCTACAAAGAATGACGATGTCTGTAATGTTTATTGTAAGTATACTTCAACTGTGACAGACAGAATCCAAAAAATATTCCAGAAAATGATATTATATGAATTTGAAATAACTAATTTGCATTTTATTGTATGAAATAAGAATTTGATCACCTACAGTGCTGGACAAAAGTATTGGAACCCCTGCAATTCTGTCAGATAATACTCAGTTTCTTCTTGAAAATGATTGCAATCACAAATTCTTTGGTATTATTATCTTAATTTATTTTGCTTGCAATGAAAAAACACAAAAGAGAATGAAGCAAAAATCAAATCATTGATCATTTCACACAAAACTCCAAAAATGGGCCAGACAAAAGTATTGGCACCCTTAAGGCCGCTTTACACGCTACGTCGTTGTAACGATATGTGGTGATCAATGCCGTAGCGAACATTATCGCTACGGCAGCGTCACACGCACATACCTGCTCTGCGACGTCGCTGTGATCGCCGAACAATCCCTCCCTCAAGGGGGAGGTGCGTTCGGCGTCACCGCAACGTCACTAAGCGGCCGCCCAATCAAAGCGGAGGGCGGAGATGAGCGGGACGAACATTTCGCCCACCTCCTTCCTTCCTCATTGCTGGCGGGATGCAGGTAAGGAGAGGTTCCTCGTTTCTGCGGTGTCACACGTAGCGATGTGTGGTGCCGCAGAAACGAGGAACAACATCGTTACTGCAGCAGCAATGATATTTGGGAAGAGGGGGGCATGTCACCAATTAGCGATTTTGAATGTTTTTGCAACGATTCAAAATCGCTAATAGGTGTCACACGCAAAGACATCGCTAAAGCAACCGGATGTGCGTCACAAAATCCGTGACCCCAACGAGATCGCTTTAGTGATCTCGTAGCATGTAAAGCCATTTTTAGCCTAATACTTGGTTGCACAACCTTTAGCCAAAATAACTGCGAACAACCGCTTCCAGTAACCATCTATTAGTTTCTTACAATGCTCTGCTGGAATTTTAGACCATTCTTCTTTGGCAAACTGCTCCAGGTCCCTGAGATTTGAAGGGTGCCTTCTCCAAACTGCCATTTTGAGATCTCTCCACAGGTGTTCTATGGGATTCAGGTCTGGACTCATTGCTGGCCACTTTAGTAGTCTCCAGTGCTTTCTATCAAACCATTTTCTAGTGCTTTTTGAAGTGTGTTTTGGGTCATTGTCCTGCTGGAAGACCCATGACCTCTGAGGGAGACCCAGCTTTCTCACACTGGGCCCTACATTATGCTGCAAAATTTGTTGGTAGTCTTCAGACTTCATAATGCCATGCCCACGGTCAAGCAGTCCAGTGCCAGAGGCAGCAAAGCAACCCCAAAACATCAGGGAACCTCCGCCATGTTTGACTGTAGGGACCGTGTTCTTTTCTTTGAATGCCTCTTTTTTTTTCCTGTAAACTCTATGTTGATGGCTTTTCCCAAAAAGTTCTACTTTTGTCTCATCTGACCAGAGAACATTCTTCCAAAATGTTTTTGGCTTTCTCAGGTAAGTTTTGGCAAACTCCAGCCTGGCTTTTTTATGTCAGAAGAAGGGTAAGAAGTGGGGTCTTCCTGGGTATCCTACCATACAGTCCCTTTTCATTCAGACGCTGACGGATAGTACGGGTTGACACTGTTGTACCCTTGGACTGCAGGGCAGCTTGAACATGTTTGGATGTTAGTCGAGGTTCTTTATCCACCATCCGCACATTCTTGTGTTGAAATCTCTCGTCAATTTTTCTTTTCCTTCCACATCTAGGGAGGTTAGCCACAGTGCCATGGGCTTTAAATTTTTTGATGACACTGCGCACCGTAGACACAGGAACTTTCAGGTCTTTGGAGATGGACTTGTAGCCGTGAGATTGCTCATGCTTCCTCAGAATTTGGATTCTCAAGTCCTCAGACAGCTCTTTGGTCTTCTTCCTTTTCTCCATGCTCAATGTGGTACACACAAGGACACAGGACAGAGGTTGAGTCAACTTTAATCCATGTCAACTGGCTGCAAGTGTGATTTAGTTATTGCCAACACCTGTTAGGTGCCACAGGTAAGTTACAGGTGCTGTTAATTACACAAATTAGAGAAGCATCACATGATTTTTCAAACAGTGCCAATACTTTTGTCCACCCCCTTTTTTATGTTTGGTGTGGAATTATATCCAATTTGGCTTTATGACATTATTCTTTTTTGTTTTTTATTGAAGACAAATTAAATGAAGATAATAACACCAAAAAATTTGTGATTGCCATCATTTTCAAGAAGAAACTGAGTATTATCTGACAGAATTTGCGGGGTGCCAATACTTTTGGCCAGCACTGTACCAACCAGCAAGAATTCTGGCTCTCACAGATCTGTTATTTTTCCTTTAAGAAATATTAATATTCCTGTATTAATTGCACCTGTTTTAATTCATAACTTATATAAAAGACACCTGTCCACTACCTAATCAATCACACTCCAACCTCTCCACCATGGCAAAGACCAAAGAGCTGTCTAAGGACACCAAGGACACAATTGTAGACCTGAGCAAGGCTAGGATGGGCTACAGGACAATAGGCAAGCAGCTTGGTGAGAAGGCAACAACATTTGGTGCAATTACCGTATTAGAAAATGGAAGAAACACAAGAAGACTGTCACTCTTACTAAGTCTGGGACTCCATGCAAGATCTCGCCTCGTGGTGTAAGAATGATTCTGAGAAAGGTCAGGAATGAACCCAGAACTACATGGAAGACCTTGGTCAATGATGTGAAGAGAGCTGGGACCACAGTCTCAAAGATTACCATTAGTAACACACAAAGCTGTCATGGATTAAAATCCTGCAGGGTATGCAAAGTCCCCCTGCTCAAGCCAGCACATGTCCAGGCCCCTTTGAAGTTCGCCAATGACCATCTGGATGACCAAGAGGAGGCATGGGAGAAGGTCATGTGATCAGATGAGACCAAAAAAAAACTTTTTGGTATCAATGCCACTCTTCGTATTTTGAGGAAGAAGAAGGATGACTACAAATCCAAGAACACCATCAACCTTAAAGAATGGGGGTGGAAACATCATACTTTGGGGGAGCTTTTCTGCAAAGGGGACAGAATCACTGCACCATATTGCAGGGAGGATGGATTGGGTCATTATTGCGAGATTTTGGCCAACAACCTCCTTCTCTCATTGAGAGCATTAACCCCTTTACCCCCAAGCCTATTTTCACCTTAAGGATGAGGCCACACGGGGATTACTGCGAGTGCTCGCATGACACTCAGCTTGTGCTCGCAGCACAGCGGGAGCCAAGTGTCATGCAAGTGTCATGCGACTGTGGTCCGATAGTGCGATCAGACCACAGTTGCAGAGGGGAGGGCCGGCGCTGCGAAAGTGAGGGCCAGTGCTGCGGAGGAGAGGGAGGGATTTATCTCCCTATCTCCTCTGTTGCCAGCTGATGCGAAAATCGCACTGTTCTCGCATTCCACCAGTGTAACGCAAGAGCAATGCGATGTTTCTCTCACCCCATAGACTTGAATGGGTGCGAGTGGAATAAGATCGCATTCCACGCGCAGCATGCTGCGAATGTTTTCTCGATCAATCCCATAGAGTAATATTGATCCGAGTGGAATGCAATTTTTTATCGCATTCCACTCGCTCCGTATTACTTGCTGTGTGTGCTGACCCTAATGGCCAGGCTATTTTTTGCAATTCTGACAAGTGTCAATTTGACAGGTTATAACTCTGAAACGTTTCAACGGATCCCAGTGATTCTGAGATTGTTTTTTTCATGACATATTGTACTTCATGAAAGTGGTAAAATTAGGATGATTTTTTATTAGTTTATTTGTGAAAATATCGGAATATTGACAACAATTTAGAAAATTTTGCAATTTTCAAACTTTTAAATATTCTGCCCATAAATCCAAGAGTTATGTCACACAAGATAGTTACTAAATAACATTTGCCACATGTCTACTTTACATGGGTGCAATGTTTGAAAAATATTTTTTTTTACTAGGAAGTTAGAATGGTTTAAAGATTATCAGCATTTTCTCATTTTTCCAACAACATTTGCAAAACCATTTTTTTAGTGACTTTGAGAGGCCTAAGTGACAGGAAATACTCAAACATGGCACCATTCTAAACACTGCACCCCTCACACTGCTCAAAACCATATCCAAGAAGTTTATTAACTCTTTAAGTGCTTCACTGAAACGAAAGCAATATGGAAGAAAAAAATGAAAATGTTACTTTTTTTTCACAAAAATGTTACTTTAGCAATAACATTTTTCACTTTCACAAGGGTATTTTGCAATTTCTTCTGAGTTCACTGATACCTCCTATGATGTGGAAATCAATTGTTTGGGAGTACAGCAGGGTTTGGAAGGGAAGGAGTGCCCTTTGACTTTTTGAAAGCAAAATTAGCTGGAATTATTAGCGGACACCATGTCACATTTGGAGACCCCCTGAGGTGCTTAAACAGGGGAGCTCCCCCACAACTGACCCCATTTTGGAAACTGGACCCCTCAAGAAATGTATCTAGATGTTTGGTTGAGCACATTGAACTCCCAAGGGCTTCACGGAAGTTTATAATGTTGAGCCATCAAAATAAAAAAAATACATTTTTACAACAAAATTGTTACTTCAACAAGGGTGTCAGGAAAAATGCACTATGAAATTTATTGTGCAATTTTTCCTGAGTATGCGGATACTTCATATGTGGTGGAAATAAACTGTTTGGGCGCACAGCAGGGTTTGGAAGGTAAGGAGCGCCATTTGAATTTTTGAAAGCAAAATTAGCTGGAATCATTAGCGGACGCAATGTCGTATTTGGAGAGCCCCTGAGGTGCCTAAACAGTGGAGCTCCCCCAAAAATGACCCCATTTTGGAAACTAGACCCCTCAAGGAGTTTATCTAACTGTTTGGTGATCACCTTGAACCCCTGGGGCTTCACAGAAGTTTATTATGTTCATCCGTGAAAATAAAATAATACATTTTTACCACAAAATTGTTACTTCAAGCAGATAGCTTTTTTCACAATGATATCAGGAAAAAAAATGCACCATAAAATTTATTGTGCAATTTCTCCTGAGTTTGCTGATACATCATATGTGGTGGAAGTCAACTCTTTGGGCGCATGGCAGGGCTCGGAAGACAAGGAGCGCCATTTGAATTTTTAAAAGCAAAATTAGCTGGAATCATTAGTGGACGTCATGTCGCATTTGGAGATCTCCTGAGGTGCTAAACAGTGGAGCTGCCCCACAAGTGACCCCATTTTGGAAACTAGACCCCTCAAGGAATTTATCTAGATAGTTGGTGAGCACCTCAGGTGCCAGCAGAATAACAGAAACCCTCCACAAGTGACCCTATTTTACAAACTGCTCCCCTCAATGAAGTCATTCAGGGGTGCAGTAAGCATATTGACACTACAGGTGCATCACAAAATTTTATACTTTTGGGCAGTGAACAAAACAAAATTACATTTTTACCACTAAAATGTTGTTTTATCTCCAGATTTCCAATTTTCACAAGGGGAATAGGTAAAAAAAAAGGCCCCATAATGTGTTACACAATTTCTCCTTAACGTGGCAATATCCCACATGACTGTAAAGTACTGTTTGGCTGTACCACAGGGCTTGGGAGAGAAAAAGTGCCATTTGATTTTTGGAGCATAGATTTTCCTAGAATAGTTTGTGGACTCCATTTGCAAAGCCTATAAGTGCCAGAACAGAAGAAATCCCCCTCAAGTGACCAAATTTTGGAAATTACACCCCTCTGGGAATTCATCTATGGGTATAGTGACGATTTAGTCTCTGGAAGACAAAGTGAATGTTGCAGAATTAAAAATTGCAAAGAAGTCCTTGTTGTGCCCAGTACATTGTAGTGCCCATACATTGTGCTCAGCTTGTGCTTCTGTAAACTGCAGCCCTGTACATTTTAGGCGGGCTCTGCTCACCGCAACACAAGCAAAACATGTGGAGTCTAACTCTGGTTTAGGCCCGCATTTATATAGTTTCTTTTTTTACTTTGCCGCTTTTATACCATAAAAACGATTTTATTGCAAAAAAAAAGTTTTTGCCTTGCTGTATTCTGAGAGCTATAACTTTTTTATTTTTCCTCTGATGGAGGAGAAGCTGTGGTGGCTTGAGTTTTGTGGGACAAGATGACATTTTCAGTGGTACTATTTTTTCTGTATATGACTTTATCACGTTTTATTGCGCTTTTGTCAACGGTATGATGAAAAGACATAGTTTTTGCTAGTTTTTTGTTTTTTTTTTACAGTGTTCACTGAAGAGGTTAATTGGTGTGACAGTTTTATAGCTCAGGTTATTACGGACGCAGCAATACCAAATATGTGTAGTTTGTCTTTTATTTTTGTTTTATATTTTTACATAAATTTACATATTTATTGGAATATTTATTTTTTTCTTTACTTTCAGATTTTTTAATATTTTTAGCAATTTTTTCAACTTTTTCTTTTACTTAGTCCCTTTATGAGACATCACCTTTTAACACTTTGATCACTGATCTAATCCACTGCAGTGGATTATATCTGTCAGTGCTGCATTCGCAGCACTGACAGTTCGCCTCCCACACTGTGCATCTGACATGGTCTGTGAGGCGATCCGTAGCTCAGTAAGCCGGGGTCGTCATGGTGATGACCCAGGGTTACCATGGCAGTGATTGGGTCATTGTGATTGCATTACGGGGACTCGATCGCTTGCGAGAGGTAAGCAATCCCTCTCCCTGCCTCCTGAATGCTGCAATCACATTGATTACAGCATTTAGAGGGTTAATCTGCCAGGATCAACACAGGCACCGTTCCTGGCAGTGACAGCAGGGTCTCACCTGTAACATTAGCTGAAGACACCGGGGGTACAGTGCAGGAATCCTTGCGATCGCTATTACTTACCTATACATCATTGGTCAGGCACGGATCGTCTTCTATAACATATAGGTACATCAAGGGTCGAGAAGGGGTTAAAGATGGGTCATAACTGGGTCTTCGAGTATGAAAATGACCCAAAACACAGAGCCATGGCAAAAAAAGAGTGGCTCAGTAAGAAGCATTTCAAGGTCCTTGAGTGGCCTAGCCTGTCTCTAGAGCTAGACTGAATACTGTGTTTTTCCAAAAAATAAGACCTCCCCCAAAAATAAGCCCTAGCAGGGATTTTCAGCATTTTCGGAGCAAGGCTTAAATATAAGCCCTAAACCAAAAATAAGCCCTAGCCGCGGTTCAATAATGAAGTGTCCATTCATCTAAAAAAGTTAAAGAATACTGCAGGACACTTCATTATAGACAGCGGACACCCCACAATCACACTCACCAGACGCCGAGCGGGAGGACCTGCAGTGATCTCACACACACAAACATCGGATCACACACACATCAGATCACACACACACTCACCACATCCGATCATACACACACATCAGATCACACACACACACTCACCACATCCAGTGACACTGATTTCTTCTGGCTGGCAGAATTCTGAGAGGTTGTGTGTGTGTGTGTGTGTGTGTGATCTGATGTGTGTGATCTGCTATGTGTGAGTGTATCAGCTAGAACCAGGGGAGGACGGCGTGTAGCATATCTGCTGGGAGCGCCCACCGGAGATCACAGGGAGGACCTGTCTGGGTCTGGTAAGTATGAGTCTCCTGGGAAGTGTGTGGTCTGCTTTTTTGGGGGGTAAACTTACCCCCATCCATGTTTCACCAAGAATAAGACCACTTCCAAAAATAAGCCCTAGAGCTTTTTTGGGGGGCAAAAAAAAGTATAAGACAGTGTCTTATTTTTGGAAAAACACAGTAAAAAATCTGTGGAAGGAGCTGAATCTTTATGTTGCCCAGTGACAGCCCCAAATCCTGAAAAGATCTGGAGAAGATCTCTATGGAGGAGTGAGCCAATATCCCTGCTGCAGAGTGTGCAAATTTGGTCAAGAACTGCAGGAAACGTCTGACCTCTGTATGCAAAGGTTTCTGTACCAAATATTAAGTTCTGTTTTTCTATTGTTTCAAATACTTATTTTATGCAATAAGATGCAAATTAATTATTTAAAATCATGGAATGTGATTTTCTGGATTTTCTTTTAATTCCGTCTGTCACAGTTGAAGTGTACCTACTATAAAAATTACAAACCTCTCCATTCTTTGTAGGTGGGGATAACTTGCAAAATCTGCAGTGTATCAAATACTTATTTCCCCACTGTATGGTGCTTGTGGTGTGAGGGGGCTCACTGCTGAACTCCCTTTTCAGTTTCCTGACTTTCCTCCAGCCACCAGCAGGTGGAGCTCAGTGCAAAGAGATTTTTACAACTTTAAGTAAAATTGAAAATGAAATTGTTTAAAGGGAATCTGTCACCAGGTTTTTGCTATGTAATATGAGAATAGCATGCTGTAAGGGTTAAAATACAGCATCCAGCAATGTGTCACATGTCAAGCTGAATGTTCTATCATTAGGACATTATCATTGCTGTTACCAGCTGGCTCGTGCCATGTCTGACTCCTCCCCTCTTGTGATTAGCACCTCATTGTCTATAGAAATGTTCATTTAGAGCCTAGTGTGGGCAGGGGTAGCTTTTTCAGCTCCTCTATAAGCTAAATCTAAAAACTTTGATTTTGTCAGAACCGCTGCACCTAGTAATCTAAGTGGTACATCGTTGGATTCAGGATCTCTTTACCTACATCATGCTGCTGTCAGATAGGGTAGCAAAAATCAGCTGACTGATTCCCTTTAAATCAGATTTTTGTGTTGTATGTATTCCTGGAAAAAAAATTGGCAGTGGTTTTTATTTTCATATCCAAATCTTTATTAAAAAACAAAATGAGAAATTTTGCAATTTTCACAGTGGCCATTGGGGCTATTTTAGACTCATAAATATATAAAGATAAGGTATGCACCTGAAGATTCTGATTCAGCAATTCATGGTTCTTTCATCACGCAAATTACCTTTATATATTTTTCTGCTAAGACAAGGTGCAAGTACTCAATTTATCTATTGCAGTGGGAGCTCTAGTATGTTCTCCAGGGAAGCACAAGTGCTTTTATTTAATATTTTAGACTCCTGCTTCCTGTCTGTTCAGGAAGAGTTTCCAGCAGTTTCCTTATCATTAGAGTCAGGATTACAATGACACAATGAGTTTTAGCACAAGGTCATTAGATGCTTCAATACAAAAGATAGGTTCAAAGTGTGTTCATTGTGGCTATGTACAAGTGGTGTTTCCTAAACAACAGAACGTTAAGCCTCCGTCACACATAGCGATATCGCTAGCAAGATCGCTGAAATGTTACAGGTTTTGTGACGTATCAGCGACCTCGCCAGCGACATCGCTGTGTGTGACATGTAGCAGCGAGCGGGCTCTTGCTGTGAGGTCGCTGATTGTTACAAAACGATCAGGACCTTTTTTGCTTGTTGGTCTCCTGCTGTGTAGCACACATCGACGTGTTTGACAGCAGGAGACCAACGAGCACCGACTCCGTGTAAGCAGCGTACACTGGTAACCAGGATAAATATCGGGTAACTAAGCAAAGCACTTTGCTTGGTTACCCGATATTTACCCTGGTTACCAGCATACGCCGCTTACAGGCTGCCAGCGCTGGCTCCCTGCACACGTAGCCAGGGTAAATATCGGGTAACTAAGCAAAGCGCTTTGCTTAGTAACCTGATGTGTACCCTAGCTACGTATACAGGGAGCCAGCGCTGGCAGCCTGTAAGCGGTGTACGCTGGTAACCAGGGTAAATATCGGGTAACCAAGCAAAGCACTTTGCTTAGTTACCCAATATTTACCCTGGTTACCAAGCGCAGCATCGTTACACGAGTTGCTGGTGGCTGGTCGATGGTCGCTGCTGAGATCTGTCTGATTGAGAGCTCACCAACAACCATCTAGCGACGCACCAACGATCCCTGCCAGGTCGGATCGCTGGTGGGATGGTTGGTGCGTCGCTACGTGTGACGGGACCCTAAAGAGTGCTTTACACGCTGCGATATCAGTATCGATATCGCTAGCGAGCGTACCCGCCCCCGTCGGTTGTGCATCACGGGCAAATCGCTGCCCGTGTCGCACAACCTCGCTTACACCTGTCACACTACTTACCTGCCTAGCGACGTTGCTGTGACTGGCGAACCGCCTCCTTTCAAAGGGGGCGGTTCGTTCGGCATCATAGAGACGTCACTAAGCGGCTGCCCAATAGCAGAGGAGGGGCAGAGATGAGGGGGACGAACATCCCGCCCCACCTCCTTCCTTCCTCATTGCCGGCGGGACGGAGGTAAGGAGATGTTCGTCGCTCCTGCGGTGTCACACATAGCGATGTGTGATGCCGCAGGAATGAGGCACAACATCGCTACTTACCTGAGAAAGATTTTTTTGTAATTAAACGACCTCTCCCAGACAAACGATTTTTGTCTTTTTTGCGATCGTTTTAGGTCGCTCCAGCCTGTCACACGCTGCGACGTCGCTAACGACGCCGGATGTGCGTCACAAACACCGTGACCCCGACGATATATCGTTAGCGATGTTGCAGCGTGTAAAGCTCCCCTTAGAGTCTAAAATAGCCCCAGTGACCATTGTGAAAATTGCAAAATTTCTAGTATTTATTTTTAAAGGAAAAATGAGGATCGGAAACGGCGCTCCCAATCAATCCAGCCAATTACGCCATAAATTTTTTTATTCATCAGATGCGCATACATATGGTAACATTGTTCAGCATGCTGAATAATCAAATAAATATTTGGACTACGCATTTCGGCTTGCTCCGAAGCCTTCTTCAGGTCATTATTTCGTAAAATAAGCTTTCATTTCCATCAAACTCACTAAAAACGCTGACAAGAAAACGGTGCAAAAATGTAACATGTGAACATAGCCTTAATAGGTGGGTCATCGCTCACTGTATTTCTCCATCATACAGAAATAAAGCCACACTCGCTGGTAGTCACCAATAAATGTAATTTTAACATTTTACAAATTTCTTTGGGCATGTAATGTGTGTGATATGGTCAGACTCATTCTGTTTAATTTATGAAGGAGGGACTCAAACTCACAAAGTCTATGCGGACAATGCACGAACTGGCGAAAATTAGAAGGAAGAGGGACGCCAAAAATTAGAAGGAGGAACTGCAATTCCCCCTGGAAGACACGTAGGTAGAGGAAGGCATCAGACAACATTTTATGACCATGTTTAAGACGTGAGACTCCTAGACTGGTAAAGCATATCCACTATGCACAGGGTCTGAAAAAAATTAGAATGAGGGGCTGTAATATACTCATCAAGAGACATAGAGGAGAGACTCTGATTCAACTCTGGTACAATATTACAAAAAAATCTGACTTCAAAAGTGGCAAAGTCTATGTACTCAGTTCCAAGCCTAGCTAGAATTCCAAGGACAGATTGTAATACACGCAGCAGGAGACGGAGAGGAGGGCCTCTGACTAAATTTTGTGTCAGTTCTGAAAAGATTCAGACTTCTACCCTGGTACAGCTTATTCACTCATTGCAAGGACTGTTTAGAATTCCAAAGTGGGATTATCTTTTCCCACAAAAATGTTACTTTAGCCCTAAATTTCGCATTTTCACAAGGATAACAGGAGAAAATGCACTGTTTATTGTGCAATTTCTCCCGAGTACATGGATACACTTTATTTGATGGAAATCTACTGTTTGGGTGCATGACAGGGCTCGGAAGGGAAGGAGCGCCAATTGACTTTTTGAACACAAAATTGTCTGGAATCATTAGTGGATGCCATGTCACATTTGTAGGGCCCCTGATGTACTTAAACAGTGGAGCTCCCCCACAAGTGTCCCCTTTTTGGAAACTAGAGCCATCAAAGGAATTTATTTAGATGTTTGATGAGCTCCTTTAAACCTCAGTAGCTTCACAAAATTGTATAATGTTCAACCATGATAATGAAAAAATAAATTTAGAACCACAAAAATGTTGCTTCAACCCTAAATCTTTCATTTTCACTAGTGTAACGTGAGATAATGAACCAGGCAATATGCTGTGTGATTTCTCCTGAGTATGCCAATATCCCATTTGTGGTTGAAAACTATTTTTGAGGCACAGTACAAAGTGAAGAAGGGAAGGAGTGCCATATTTGAGTTCAGATTTAGTTGGAATGGTTTGCGGGTGCCACATTACATTGGTGCCAGAAGAGCAAAAATCCTCCACAAATGAACAAATTTTACAAACTGCACCCTTGAATACATTTATTTAGAGGTGCAGTGAGCATATTGATACTACAGCTGTGAAACAGGTTTTTCACAACATTTTATAGTCTTGGATGGTGAAGAAAAAATAATTACATTTTTACCACTAAAGGGGTGTTTTAACCCCAAATTACCAATTTACACAAGGGAAATAAGTATAAAATGCCCCATAATGTGTTACACAATTTCTCTTGAACATGGCAATAGACCACAAGACTATACAGTACTGTTTGGCCGCACCAAAAGGCTCGGGAGGGATTGATTTTTGGAGCACAGATTTAGTTTGCGGGCTCCATTTGCAGAGTCCTTAAGTGCCAGAACAGCAGAAACCCCCTGGGAGTTCATCTATGGGTGTAGTGATTTAGTCTCTGGAAAACACCCATGGTGTCAAACACACTGAAAGTTGCAGAATTAAAAATTGTAAATAAGCCCCTCTCGTGCTCAGTACATTGTAGTGCCCGTACATTGTGTCCAACTTGTGCTTCTGGAAACCTGCATCCTGTAAATTAAGCAGGCTTTCTCACTGCAGCAATGCCAAATATGCGGACCGTTAACTGTGGTTTAAGCACACTGTGGTGCTCAGATGGGAGGGTGTATTGTAAGAGCAGATTTTGTTGGATTTCTTTTTTGAGGCGATGGCATAGCATTTTTCCAACGCCTTTGTGATACCAGTAACATGGAAACCTCCTATATTTCCATTAACAGATGATGTACCTGATTAAGGACTTTTTGTGGGTTGAGTTGAATGCTATTTGGTGGCGATTTGGGATACAGAACATTTTGGAACAATTCACATTTATCTTGTGTTCTATGCTGAGCACTTACATCAGGGCTACATCTCTGAAATACATGATTCAGGTGAAATCCCAATATATCCATTCACAAATGAGACAGCAGCATTACTCCGGCCTCTGTTTGGCTTCTGTTCCACAGTGTCTATCTTTTCAAAGTTGAACAAAAGTGCTGATGACCGCACTTTAGTACATGTCATAAAAGATGAACACCGCTAGATTACAGGCCAGGCGGATGTTCAAAGTCACTCCCTCTGCCTCATTACAGTGAATTTTCCATTGGGAATTTTGTCTGACTGTTTTTCAAAGCTTTATACGCAATCCAAGGAGTAAGCGCTCATCGTAGAGCGCAAGATAAATGTGAGCCGCACCATACTGCGATCTTTGGGAGGCAGAATGAACAAATCAACAGAAGTTGAAGCATTGGTTTATTCAATTTTTAAACCGCACACCATGTGGTAAAAGTGATTAAGCAGCTTTATTCCTCAGGTCAGCATGATTACAGCAATACCAGGTTTATATAGGGGTTTGCACTTTTTTTTTAAAGGTTTTTTGCGTCACCAAATTTTTAAAAGACTATAGTTTTCTGCCAAAAGAGTCATGTGAGGGTTTGTTTTTTGCCGGATCAGTTTGAGTTTTTATTGATACCATTTTGGGCCACATAATATTTTTTGATCATTTTCTATTCCACTTTTTGTGAGGCAGAATCAAGAAGAGACAGCAATTCAGGAATTGCTTTTGTTGTTATTTACGCCATTCACCATGTTATAAAAGTGATGAGACAGCTTTATTCTTTGTGTCAATATGATTACAGTCATACCACATTTATATTTTTTTTTTATATTTTGACGCTTTTACACCATAAAAACTTTTTTATTGAAAAAAATAGTTTTTGCTTTGCTGTATTCTGAGGGCTATAGCGTTTTCATTTCTTTTTGCTGACAGAGCTGTATGATGGCTTGCGGGACAAGATGATATTTTCAGTGGTATCATTTTTATCTATATATGACTTGATTGCATTTTATTCCAGTTTTTGTTAGCTGTATGATGAAAGACTTGCCACTTTTTTTAATTATTAACTAGTATGATGGTTTTATAGATTGAGTTGTTATGGACATAACAATACCAAATATGTTTATATTTTTTGTTTATTTTTAAAATAAATTTACATATTTATTGCAATATTTTCATTCTTTATTTTCTGATTTTTTTAAAACTACTTTTACAGATTTTTTCAACTTTTTTACTTAGTCCCTATATGGGACATTACTTTTTATTCCTCTGATCACTAGTATAATGTATTGCAATGCACGATCATTGTATTACATTTTACTTTTAATTTTTGATCCCTCTCCCAATCCATTAAATGCTGTAATTGGTATCAATCGCAGCATTTAGGGAGTTAAACAGCCAGTGACAGCACAGGGATCGCCCCTGGCTGTGAGGGCTGGGGCTTGGCTGTCATATTTGGAGAGCTTTCGGCAGAGATTGCAGGGGCACAGCGCCTGAGCCCACGCAATCGCCATGATGTTCTAGGTATGTCATTGGTCGTTAAGGCACTGACAGCCAGTAGTTACTCAGTACATCCAATGATGTAAAGAGGTTAATTCATGACTCTCAACGTGGAAAAGGATATGCGAGGCCTTGCCAAAATAACCAGGAGAAATGTCAATACAGCCAGTAAGAGATGTACAGAAGAAACTCTGATTCTATTTTTTATTTAGGTTTGAACACGCTCTTAATGCATGACTCTCAATGTGGGAAAATGATCTGCAGTCAGTGCAAGGCCTAGCCAAAATGACCAGGAGGCATCACAATACTACCAGGATCATACATACAGGAGAAGCTATTATTCCAATTTTGGTTCAATTTTGAACCCACTCTTAATTCTTGACTTTTAAAGTGGGATCTGTAGTCAGTTCAAGGCCAGTCAGAAATTATGGCGCTGTGGGACCATAGCGGCACCGAAAAGGGGTGAAAACATCAGGGTGTAAGAATAAGACTGGGGGCTGTGGACTTAAAGCGCCACTCCTGCTCTGAAAAAAACAACAACACTGGGGTGGTGCTTTCCAGAATCGCATTGGTAATGGTGTTACCTTGGGTTTTAGACACATTTGCATATGACAGGGCACAGGAACTCCCCATTATCATGCCCCTGAGTGGAAATTTTTGGTCAAAAAGAAAATAATTGTGCTTGAGAGTATATTACAGCAGTTTCAAGACCAACTGATTATGGGCACTGTAATGTCTACCCCTAGTGTTTAGGACTACTTGCAACCCAAAACGATGCTGAAAGAAGTGTACAAGGACTCAACATCAATAGACACAAATAAGACATTGTCTTCAGGAATAATGGTGTCCAGTTTGGTGAGACGGTCATTAGTATCCCTAATATATGAAGATAATGACACAACAAGTAGTCTTAGGACTGTGTTCAGATATATACCCACATTCTGAGAAATAGAATTGATACCCGCTACTATAAGGCAACCTTTCAATCTGGTTTCCGACCGCATCACTCTACTGAAACTGCCCTAACGACCTACTAACCACAAAATTCAAGCGACACTACTCTATGCTTCTTCTCCTGGACCTGTCCCCTGCCTTCGACACAGTAGACCACTCCCTCCTATTACAGATTCTCTCCTCTCTGGGCATCATAGACTTGGCCCTATCTTGGATCTCTTCATACCTAACCAACCGAACTTTATGCGTCTCCCACTCTCACACCACCTCCTCATCCCACCCTCTATCCGTTGGTGTCCCCCAAGGTTCAGTTCTTAGACCCCTGCTGTTCTCTATCTACACCTTTAGCCTGGGACAGCTCATAGAGTCTCACAGCTTTCAGTATCATCTCTATGCCGATGATACTCAGATCTACCTTGCTGGACCTGACATCACCTCCTTACTAACCAAAATCCCACAATGCCTCTCTGCTATTTCATCATTCTTCTCTGTGCGATTCTTAAAGCTTAAAGGGAACCTGTCATCAGAAATTTCGCTATAAAGCTAAAAGTTCCCCCCTCTGCAGCTCCTGGGCTGCATTCTAGGAAGCTTCCTATAGTTTTTGTGGCCCCTTTTATCCCAAAATAAACACTTTGTTAACTGGTACCTTTTCTTATGCAAATTTCATAAATTTTCCATGGGGGCGGGCTGCCTGTGGTCCGTTGCTGTTCCTCCAGCAGATTTACGCCGCCCCCGAATGCTGATTTTGAAAGCTCAGGACACCGCCCCTGGGTGCCCGTGGTCCCGCGCATGCGCTGTTCCACTGTAGCGGTGCCGTGCACTGTGTGCACGTGTGACCGCTGTGACGCTTTGCGCGGGCACGAGGTTATGGGCGGCGCTGTTAGTGTCATCAGTAAGTGCCGCCCATAACCTCGTGACCGCACTTTCCCCCTATTCCTCCAGCGTTGCGCTCGCTGGCCTGATGCCCGGACGTCCCCTCCTTCCCATCCTGGTCAGCAGCAGGAAATAGATGGGAGGAGCGGACGGAGCAGGAGAGCTCAGGTTACGGGGAGACGCGGCGAGCATCAGAGCGACGTACACAGTAAAAAAAAACATGTAAAATCAGTCACACATTGTCATCTGTAACGTCAAAAGCACTAAACCTTTTTTTTTTTTTGTCTCCAACTCGCTGACTCTCCCTCTGTTTCTATATCTCTACCTTCACACTCTTTTTTTCTGTTTTTCTCACTCCGTTTGACTCTGTATTTGTCTATTTCTCTTTATATATCCCTCTCTTTCTCTCTATCCCTCTATATTTCTATTTCTTTCTCTGTCTCTCTCTGTTTCACTGTTTGCATTTCTCTGTTTATTTCTCTCTATTTCTCTATTATTTTTCTCTATCTCTCTCTATCCATCTCTTTCTTTCCCCCTCTTTTCCCCCCTCTTTTTTCCCCCCTATTTTTCCCCCCTCTTTCTCTATCCACTGCTTTTCCCCACTCTTTTCTCCCCTCTCATTTTTTTCCATCTCACTCTGTTGCACTCTTTGCATTTCTCTGTTTATTTCTCCTCTTTCACTCTATTTCTCTCTATCCCTCTCTCTCTTTTTTTCTCTTTCTCTATCCCTCTCTAACACCTCTCTTTTTACCTCTCTTTATCACTCTGTTTCACTATTTGCATTTATTTCTATGTCCATTTCTCTCTCTTTTTCTCTATACCTCTCTCTATCCCTCTCTTTTTCTCTCTATCCCTCTATTTCGCTATCTTACTCTATCCCTCTCTTTCTATTTCTCTTTCTTTTTCTCTCACTCCATTTCACTCTTTGTATTTCACTGTCTATTTCTCTGTCTTTCAATCTATCCCTCTCTTTCTATATTTTTTTTCTTTCTCTGTCCCTCTCTATATATATCCACCTATCTCTCTTTCATTCTGGTTTTCTCTATTTTTCTCTCTCCCTCTGTTTCACTGTTTGTATTTATGTCTGTTTATTTCGTTCTCAATCTATTCGTCTGTTTCGTGCAATTTCTATTTCTCTCGTTTTTCCTGTCTCTTTTTTTATTTCTCTTTTTCTCTCTCCCTCTGTTTCACTCTGTTTTTATTTCTTTGTTTTTTTCTCTATCCTTCTGGCTATCCCTCGCTTTCTGTATATCTTGCCCTTTATTTGTCTGTCTCTCTCTTTGTCTCTATTGCTCTCTTTATCTCACTATTTTTCTTTATTTCTCTTTCTATGTTGCTCTCTCTTTGTCTCTCTATTTCTATCTCTCTTTCTATCTCTGTTTCTCTCTGTGTATGTCTCTATCTCAATGTTTCTGTGTGTGTCTCTCTGTGTGTCTCTATCATTTTATCTGTCTATTGACGGCAAAGTAGCGGAAGGCAAGTTTGTTACTTTGCAAGCAGAAGAGAAGAACAGAAGAGAAGAAAAGAGAAAAGTAAAATAAAAATAAATACACAACTATAAACACATATACAAAAAGAATTAATAAAATATTAATGTTATGGCACATCTCTCATTTTTGTTAGATCTATCCTTCATATTTATCCCTCTATTAAATATGTACACCAATATGTCTCTCTACCTCTGTCTATATCTCTCGCTCTCTATATATGTCTCTGTTACCTTCTAGATTTCTTTCTACCTTTCTCTCTCTGTTGCGCTCTTTCTCCCTCTCTATATATTGTTAAATTCATGTCTCTTATTGTCTCTCTCTTTCTCTCTATCTCTATTTCTCTCGCTCTTTCTCTCTGTCTCTTTCCCTCTCTATCTGTCTATATCTCTCCCTGGCTCTATTTCTCTTTCTCTGTCGCTCTCTATGTCTGTATTTCTTTCTCTCTCTGTCGCTCTGTGTCTCTTTCTCCCTCCCTCTTTTTATAGTCATGTCTCTCTCTCTTTCTCTTTTTCAATATCCCTCCTCTCTCTTTATCTTTGTCTATCTCTCTTCCTTTCTCCCTCTCTATCGCTGTCTATATCTTTCTCGCTTTCTCTATATTTCTCTCACTATCTCGCTCTATTTCTCTTTCTCTTTGTCACTCTCTCGGTCTTTCTCTCGCTCTCTCTCTTTCTATATTTATCTATGGCTATCACTATTTATTTCTATTTCACTTTCTCTTTGGCGCTCTATCTCTAGTTCTGTCTATGTGTGTCTCTGTCTCTTTGTGTGTCTGTGTGTGTATCTGTGTGTGTCTCTGTGTGTCTCTCTGTCTCTGTCTCTGTGTGTCTGTCTCTCTGTGTGTCTCTCTGTCTCTCTGTGTCTGTCTCTATGTCTGTCTCTCTATGTGTCTCTGTCTCTGTGTGTCTGTCTCTCTGTGTGTCTCTCTGTCTCTCTATGTGTGTCTCTGTCTCTCTATGTCTGTCTCTCTGTCTTTTTATGTGTCTCTGTCTCTCTGTGTGTCTCTCTATGTGTGTCTCTGTCTCTCTGTCTGTCTCTCTATCTGTCTCTGTCTCTCTGTGTGTCTCTTTGTCTCTCTATGTGTGTCTCTGTCTCTGTGTGTCTGTCTCTCTGTGTGTCTCTCTATGTGTGTCTCTGTCTCTCTATGTCTGTCTCTCGTTCTCTCTGTTTGTCTCTGTGTGTCTCTCCGTGTGTGTCTCTCTGTCTCTCTTTGTCTCTCTCTCTCTGTCTCTATGTCTGTCTCTCTACCTCTGTCTATATCTCTCACTCCCGATATGTCTCTGTTACCTTCTATATTTCTTTCTTTCTCTGTCGCACTCTCAGTTTTTCTCCCTCTCTATCCATTATTAAATTCATGTCTCTTTTTCTCTTTCTCTATTACTCTCGCTCTTTCTCTCTGTCACTCTCTTTGTCTCTTTCTACATCTCTCTGTCTATATCTCTCTCTGTCTCTATTTCTCTTTCTCTGTCGGTCTCTATTTCTTTCTCTCTGTCGCTAAGTCTCTTTCTCCCTCTCTTTTTATATTCCTGTCTCTCTATTTCTCTCTTTTCCTATATCCCTCCTCTCTATTTCTCTTTCTTTCTCTCTGTCTCTTTCTCCCTCTCCCTCTCTATCTCTGTCTACATCTTTCTCTCTTTCTCTATTTTTCTCTCGCAATTTCTCTCTATTTCTCTCTCTTTGTCGCGCTCTCTCTTTCTGTCTCTGTCGCTCTCTTTCTCTCGCTCTCTTTCTATATGTCTCTGTCTATCACTATTTCTCCGTTTCTATTTCACTTTCTCTTTGTCGCTCTATCTTTCTCTCTTTATGTCTCTCTGTGTCTGTCTCTCTGTGTCTGTCTCTCTGTGTCTGTCTCTGTGTGTCTGTCTCTCTGTGTCTGTCTCTATGTCTGTCTCTCTATGTGTCTCTGTCTCTGTGTGTCTGTCTCTCTGTGTGTCTCTCTATGTGTGTCTCTGTCTCTCTATGTCTGTCTCTCTATGTGTCTCTGTCTCTGTGTGTCTGTCTCTCTGTGTGTCTCTCTGTCTCTCTATGTGTGTCTCTGTCTCTCTATGTCTGTCTCTCATTCTCTCTGTTTGTCTCTGTGTGTCTCTCCGTGTGTGTCTCTCTGTCTCTCTTTGTCTCTCTCTCTCTGTCTCTATGTCTGTCTCTCTACCTCTGTCTATATCTCTCACTCCCGATATGTCTTGCTGGCGGAAAGCAGGTAAGGTGAGGTTCCTCGTTTCTGCGTCGTCACACCTAGCGATGTGTGCTGCCGCAGGAACAAGGAACAACTTCGCCCAAGCCATAGAAACGATAATTGGCAGAGGACCCCCATGTCACCGATGAGCGATATTGAATTTTTTGGCGAAGATTCAAAATTGCTCACAGGAGTCACACACAACGAGATCGCTACAGTGGACGGATGTGCGTCACAAATTGCGTGACCCCAACGACATCGCTGTAGCGATATCGTATCGTGTAAAGCGGGCTTTAGGGGTACTTTACATGTTGCGCTATCCCTACCGATATATCGACGGGGTCACGGCGTTAGTGACGCACATCCGGCACCGGTAGCGACATAGCAACGTGTAAATCCTAAGTTCGATGATGAATGAACACAGAAGCGTTCAAAATCGCTGATCTGTGTAACGTCGTACATTTCAATAATGTCGCTACATCATGAGATATGATGTTGTTTGTCGCTCCTGCGGTGTCACACATCGCTGTGTGTGACACCGCAGTAACGACAAACATCTCCTTACCTTCATCCACCATAAATGCGGAAGGAACGAGGTGGGCGGGATGTCATGTCCCTTTCATATCCTTCCCTCCACTTCTATTGGGTGGCCGCCTAGTGACATTGCGCTGAGGTTGCTGTGCCGCCAAACACATCTCCCCCTTGAAGGAGTGATTGGTCGCCAGTCACAGCGTCTTCGACGACCAGGTATGTGCGTGTGACGCTGCCGTAGCGATTTTTTTTTTTGCTACGGCAGCAATCACAAGATATTGCATGTACGATGGGGGCGGGTGCTATCGCGCTGGACATCGATAGCAAATGCTATTGATGTTGCAACGTGTAAAGTACCCCTTAGGGTATGTGGGCACCTTACGTTATGAGCCAGGTGAAAACTAACGCACCCTCAGAACTGTAAACACTGCGTTTTAAAAAAAAAAATGTATCTAAAATGCATGCATTTGGAAACATTTTGCATACGTTGTGCATGCATTTTGCTAACATTTTTGACAGTGCGGTCCAACGTCATTTAGCTCTGCTACATGCCCGCTGTCAGCAGACAGAGTCGCGCGATGAGAATGAACTGGGATGAACTTCACCCGACTTCATTGTCATCCCCAAGCTCAGTTTGTGTGTCTCGTCCTGATTATCGGTCACCCGTAAAATACTCAACGCTGGCCGCAGATCCCCATAAGTGATCAGCGTGATCAGCGATTCCGTTGCTCAGCTTACCCGAGGCCAGCTGGAGTCCTCCACCGGAAACCGCAACTCACCTGTGACATCATCGCCAATCGCGCAGCTCACTTAAGTCACTCGGGCGACTTGCTGTCACAGGTGGAGGATGAAGCAGTGGCCGCATGTCACGTGACTGACGTCATCGTTGATCGTGCGGCTCACTTAAGTTGCTGCGTGAAGCTGACCGAGTGGTATGGTTTGTGAACGCTCCTGTCAGCTTCATGTAACATATCTGAGAACGTCGTGTAACAGCGTGTGGATTGCGCCGGACCTGGCCTGGTTTTTGGTTGTTTATAAAGTGGTTAAAGAGGTCTTGTTTTTTTTTGTTTTTTTACTCAAAATGAAGTTTTTCTTGGGCTGTGTGTTTTTATTTTATGTAACTTACAGGTTAATAATGAAAGGTATCTCGGGAAGACGCCTGCCATGATTAACCTAGGACTTGATGGCAGCTATGGTCTACTTCCATTAACTCCTTATTTCCGTTCTTGCCACCGCAACAGAGCAATTGGGGATGAGCCTGGTAAAGTCCCAGGACTGTGGCATCTAATGGATGCGGCAATTCCGTGCGCCTGATGGCTGAAATTATCAGGGTGGGTGGCTCCCCATAACGTGGGGCTCACCAGTGTGAGAATACCAGCCTTATGCCTTTACTTTGGTTTCTATCAAAATGCGCGAAAAGAGAGAAAGATAAAGAGAAATAAATATAAAAAGAGATCGAGGTAGAAAGAGAGAGAGATAAATAGAGAGAGGGAAACAGAGAAAGAGCGACAAAGATAAACAAAGATTGACAAAGAGAAATAAAGAGAAATAGTGAGCGACAGAGAAAGAGAGAAAGATAGAGAGAAAGAGAGAGAGCGATAGAGAGAAAGAGAGAGAACAAGAAAGAGAAATGAATATACAAAGAGAGGGAGAAAGCGACAGAGAGAGTGAGAGAGAAAGAAATAGAGAGAGAGCAACAAAGATAAAGAAAGATGGAGAAAGAGAAATAGAAATAGAGAGAGAGAGAGAAATAGTGATAGACAGAGAAAAAGAGAGAGAAAGAGAGAGATAAATTGAGACGGAGAGAGAGAGGGAGAAAGAGAGACAGATAGAGAGACAAGAAGCGAGAGAAATATAGAGAGCGATAGAGAAAGAGCGACAGAGAAATAGAGAAAGAGAAATAGAGAAAGATAGAAATACAGAGCGAGAGAAAAAGAGACATGAATATAAAGATAGATAGAGAGGGAGAAAGAGCGCAACAGAGAGAGAAAGATAGAAAGAAATCTAGAAGGTAACAGACATATATAGAGAGCGAGAAATATAGACAGATGTAGAGAGACATATAGGTGTAGATACAGGTTAATAGAGAGGGATAAATATGAAGGATAGATCTAACAAAAAGGAGAGATGTGCAATAACATTAATATTTTATTATTTCTTGGCGTATATGTGCTTATAGTTGTGTATTTATTTTTATTTGACTTTTCTCTTTTCTTCTCTTCTGTTCTTGTCTTCTGCTTGCAATGTAACAAACTTGCCTTCCGCTACTTTGCCGTCAATATACAGATAAAATGATAGAGAGACAGACACAGAGAGACACAGACACACAGAGAGACACACAGAGAGACAGACACACAGAGACAGAGACACATAGAGAGACAGACATAGAGAGACAGAGACACACATAGAGAGACAGAGAGACACACAGAGAGACAGACACACAGAGACAGAGACACATAGAGAGACAGACATAGAAAGACAGAGACACACATAGAGAGACACACAGAGAGACAGACACACAGAGACAGAGACACATAGAGAGACAGACATAGAGACAGACACAGAGAGACAGACACACAGAGACAAAGACACAGAGAAAGACACAGAGAGACAGACACAGAGAGACATAAAGAGAGAAAGATAGAGCGACAAAGAGAAAGTGAAATAGAAACAGAGAAATAGTGATAGACAGAGACATATAGAAAGAGAGCGAGAGAAAGAGAGCGACAGAGACAGAAAGAGAGAGCGCGACAAAGAGAGAGAAATAGAGAGAAATTGTGAGAGAAAAATAGAGAAAGAGAGAAAGATGTAGACAGAGATAGAGAGGGAGAAAGAGACAGAGAGAAAGAAAGAGAAATAGAGAGGAGGGATATAGGAAAAGAGAGAAATAGAGAGACAGGAATATAAAAAGAGAGGGAGAAAGAGACTTAGCGACAGAGAGAAAGAAATAGAGACCGACAGAGAAAGAGAAATAGAGACAGAGAGAGATATAGACAGAGAGATGTAGAAACAGACAAAGAGAGTGACAGAGAGAAAGAGCGAGAGTAATAGAGAAGGAGAAAAAGAGACATGAATTTAATAATGGATAGAGAGGGAGAAAAACTGAGAGTGCGACAGAGAAAGAAATAAATATAGAAGGTAACAGAGACATATCGGGAGTGAGAGATATAGACAGAGGTAGAGAGACAGACATAGAGACAGAGAGAGAGAGACAAAGAGAGACACACACGGAGAGACACACAGAGACAAACAGAGAGAACGAGAGACAGACATAGAGAGACAGAGACACACATAGAGAGACACACAGAGAGACAGAGACACATAGAAAGACAGAGAGACAGACATAGAGAGACAGAGACACACATAGAGAGACAGAGAGACACACAGAGAGACAGACACACAGAGACAGAGACACATAGAGAGACAGACATAGAGACAGACACAGAGAGACAGAGAGACACACAGAGAGACAGACACACAGAGACAGAGACAGAGAAACACACAGAGACACACACAGATACACACACAGACACACAAAGAGACAGAGACACACATAGACAGAACTAGAGATAGAGCGCCAAAGAGAAAGTGAAATAGAAATAAATAGTGATAGCCATAGATAAATATAGAAAGAGAGAGAGCGAGAGAAAGACCGAGAGAGTGACAAAGAGAAAGAGAAATAGAGCGAGATAGTGAGAGAAATATAGAGAAAGAGAGAGAGAAAGATATAGACAGCGATAGAGAGGGAGAAAGGAAGAGAGATAGACAAAGATAAAGAGAAAGGAGGGATATTGAAAAAGAGAAAGAGAGAGAGACATGACTATAAAAAGAGGGAGGGAGAAAGAGACACAGAGCGACAGAGAGAGAAAGAAATACAGACATAGAGAGCGACAGAGAAAGAGAAATAGAGCCAGGGAGAGATATAGACAGATAGAGAGGGAAAGAGACAGAGAGAAAGAGCGAGAGAAATAGAGATAGAGAGAAAGAGAGAGACAATAAGAGACATGAATTTAACAATATATAGAGAGGGAGAAAGAGCGCAACAGAGAGAGAAAGGTAGAAAGAAATCTAGAAGGTAACAGAGACATATATAGAGAGCGAGAGATATAGACAGAGGTAGAGAGACATATTGGTGTACATATTTAATAGAGGGATAAATATGAAGGATAGATCTAACAAAAATGAGAGATGTGCCATAACATTAATATTTTATTAATTCTTTTTGTATATGTGTTTATAGTTGTGTATTTATTTTTATTTTACTTTTCTCTTTTCTTCTCTTCTGTTCTTCTCTTCTGCTTGCAAAGTAACAAACTTGCCTTCTGCTACTTTGCCGTCAATAGACAGATAAAATGATAGAGACACACAGAGAGACACACACAGAAACATTGAGATAGAGACATACACAGAGAGAAACAGAGATAGAAAGAGAGATAGAAATAGAGAGACAAAGAGAGAGCAACATAGAAAGAGAAATAAAGAAAAATAGTGAGATAAAGAGAGCAATAGAGACAAAGAGAGAGACAGACAAATAAAGGGCAAGATATACAGAAAGCGAGGGATAGCCAGAAGGATAGAGAAAAAAACAAAGAAATAAAAACAGAGTGAAACAGAGGGAGAGAGAAAAAGAGAAATAAAAAAAGAGACAGGAAAAACGAGAGAAATAGAAATTGCACGAAACAGACGAATAGATTGAGAACGAAATAAACAGACATAAATACAAACAGTGAAACAGAGGGAGAGAGAAAAATAGAGAAAACCAGAATGAAAGAGAGATAGATGGATATATATAGAGAGGGACAGAGAAAGAAAAAAAATATAGAAAGAGAGGGATAGATTGAAAGACAGAGAAATAGACAGTGAAATACAAAGAGTGAAATGGAGTGAGAGAAAAAGAAAGAGAAATAGAAAGAGAGGGATAGAGTAAGATAGCGAAATAGAGGGATAGAGAGAAAAAGAGAGGGATAGAGAGAGGTATAGAGAAAAAGAGAGAGAAATGGACATAGAAATAAATGCAAATAGTGAAACAGAGTGATAAAGAGAGGTAAAAAGAGAGGTGTTAGAGAGGGATAGAGAAAGAGAAAAAAAAGAGAGAGAGGGATAGAGAGAAATAGAGTGAAAGAGGAGAAATAAACAGAGAAATGCAAAGAGTGCAACAGAGTGAGATGGAAAAAAATGAGAGGGGAGAAAAGAGTGGGGAAAAGCAGTGGATAGAGAAAGAGGGAGGAAAAATAGGGGGGAAAAAAGAGGGGGGAAAAGAGGGGGAAAGAAAGAGATGGATAGAGAGAGATAGAGAAAAATAATAGAGAAATAGAGAGAAATAAACAGAGAAATGCAAACAGTGAAACAGAGAGAGACAGAGAAAGAAACAGAAATATAGAGGGATAGAGAGAAAGAGAGGGATATATAAAGAGAAATAGACAAATACAGAGTCAAACGGAGTGAGAAAAACAGAAAAAAAGAGTGTGAAGGTAGAGATATAGAAACAGAGGGAGAGTCAGCGAGTTGGAGACAAAAAAAAAAAAAGGTTTAGTGCTTTTGACGTTACAGATGACAATGTGTGACTGATTTTACATGTTTTTTTTTACTGTGTACGTCGCTCTGATGCTCGCCGCGTCTCCCCGTAACCTGAGCTCTCCTGCTCCGTCCGCTCCTCCCATCTATTTCCTGCTGCTGACCAGGATGGGAAGGAGGGGACGTCCGGGCATCAGGCCAGCGAGCGCAACGCTGGAGGAATAGGGGGAAAGTGCGGTCACGAGGTTATGGGCGGCACTTACTGATGACACTAACAGTGCCGCCCATAACCTCGTGCCCGCGCAAAGCGTCACAGCGGTCACACGTGCACACAGTGCACGGCACCGCTACAGTGGAACAGCGCATGCGCGGCACCACGGGCACCCAGGGGCGGTGTCCTGAGCTTTCAAAATCAGCGTTCGGGGGCGGCATAAATCTCCTGGAGAAACAGCAACGGACCACAGGCAGCCCGCCCCCATGGAAAATTTATGAAATTTGCATAAGAAAAGGTACCAGTTTACAAAGTGTTTATTTTGGGATAAAAGGTGCCACAAAAACTATAGGAAGCTTCCTAGAATGCAGCCCAGGAGCTGCAGAGGGGGGAACTTTTAGCTTTATAGCGAAATTTCTGATGACAGGTTCCCTTTAACATGGACAAAACAGAATTCATTGTCTTTCCTCCTCCTCATTCAACTCCTTCACCAAGCCTATCCATCAAAGTTGATGGCTGCTCACTCTCCCCAGTCTCACAAGCTCGTTGCCTTGGAGTAATCCTCGACTCTGTTCTATCCTTCAAGCCGCACATCCAAGCCCTCTTCACCTCATGCCAACTACAACTCAAAAATATCTCCCAGATCCGTGCCTTCCTTAACCAAGAATCAGCAAAAACTTTAGTACATGCCCTCATCATCTCCCACCTCGACTACTGCAACCTCCTTCTCTGTGGCCTCCCTTCCAACACTCTTGCACTCCTCCAAACTATTCTGAACTCTGCAGCCCGCTTAATCCACCTCTCCCCTCACTATTCCCCTGCCTCACCACTCTGCAAAATCCCTTCACTGGCTTCCCATTGCCCAAAGACTCCAGTTCAAAACATTAACCATGACCTACAAAGCCATCCACAACCTATCTCCTCCTTACATCTGTGACCTAGTCTCCCGTTACCTATATGCACGCAACCTCAGATCCTCACAAGATCTCCTCTACTCCTCTCTTATCTCCTCTTCCCACAATCGCATACAAGATTTCTTCCGTGTGTCCCCCATACTCTGGAATGGTCTACCCCAGTAAATCAGACTCTCTCTTATCGTGAAAAGATTCAAGAGGAACCTGAAGAACCCCCTCTTCCGACAAGTCTACAACCTACAATAACCCTCAGTCCAGTACACCACTGCGCAACCGGCTCTGTCCTCACCTGTTGTACTCTCACCCATTCCCTGAAGACTGTGAGCCCAAGCGGGCAGGGTCCTCCCTCCTGTACCAGTCTGTTTTGCACTGTTAATGATTGTTGTACTAGTTTTTGTGTATACCCTTTTTCACTTGTAAAGCACCATGGAATTAATGGCGCTATAATAATAATAATAATAATAATAATTTTCCCTCCCTTGTCTGTTGGTTTACAAATTATATTTTTAAATATATTTATAAATTATATTTTTATTGTACGAAAGAGCCTGGAGGGAGGATATTTCCTCTTGAGTGACATTAATAGGTACATCTGTATTATATGTAGGTAAATTGGAAATATAATCAGTCACTAGTTTAACAAAAATGTCTATGCTGTCCAGATCTTCCCTAGGTGGGAATTTGATACTTTTTAGGTTATTAAAGGGTTCTAATCCCGGTTCTCTATTGCTTTCCTCATAAAAGTCAGCTAGGATATTGACCACTTCAAAGTCAGTCTCTATAACTCCCAAGGCCCTACATTGTAATTCATCATGTGACTTAAAAAAAACCTTTTCCGCTTCAGACTTCTACCAAACAGGGCAATATCCATTGTCCATGTAAAAAAAAAAAAAAATCACTCAGTTGGAACAAAATAGGGGCCTCTCTGTAGTTCCTGAATATCTGTTAAGCCTGCTTTACACCTTACAATTAAGCATACGATATCGTATGCAATGTGACACGCCCCCATCGTATGTGCGGCACGTTCAATTTGTTGACCGTGTCGCACAAACGATTAATTGCCGCCACACATACTTACCTACCATACGACCTTGATGTGGGTGGCGAACATCCACTTCCTGGAGTGGGAGGAACGTTCGGCATCACAGAAACGTCACACGGCAGCTGGCCAATAGAAGCGGAGGGGGCGGAGATGAGCGGGACGTAAACATCCCGCCCACCTCCTTCCTTCCGCATAGCCGGCGGTAGGTAAGCTGTAGTTCATCGTTCCCGGGGTGTCACACACTGCGATGTGTGCTGCCTCGGGAACATTGAACAACCCAACGTTCAATTTTTAGGTTTTGAATGACGTGTATGCGATCAACGTTTATTCGTTCAATCGCAATCGCATGTAGGTTTCTCACACTACAATATCACTAACGATGCCGGATGTGCGTCACTTACGACGTGACCCCGCCGACACATCATTAGATCTATTGTAGCGTGTAAAGCCCGCTTTACTGATAAAGTCTAGGACTGAAGTTTAATGAGCTGATTGTCAACTATCTTCTTCCCTTTATATTGGTTAATCATCTTGGTGCTCTGTCTTAAATGGTATGGCATTCTCTGATCTAAAAAAAATGATCCCCATGAAGAGGAAAAGTTAGGAGTTACAGAGGAAGAGGAGGCAGAGATGGTGAGATGGGGGTCGACTTGTACGATTTTATTCTCTGATTTCTATTTTGATTCTAAATAAGGTCCTTTTCTAGATTTGTGAGGACCATTTGATCTTTATCAGAGGACTCCAGATCTGATGATTAGATGTCCATTTGCACTATGAGAGCATCCTGCAGAAAGTTATGAGCCCAATTTTCTCTGAAGTCAGTGAAATGTTTGATACATTGTTTATGTTTCCTCTCTTTAAGTAAATTATGAAACCTTTTCACTGAGGTCTGTAACAGAGCTTCTTTTTTTCGGGAAGTCTCTGTTTTATATTTGAGAGAGATAATTCAATTTGATCGTTGAGTCCTTTAGACGTTTTTTCAAGTGTCAGTTTTAGTTCTGCTAGTAATACTTGCATAAAGCGTATGCAGGAGGCCTTGGACTTCCTTCCCCACTGTTTTAACAAGAAAGAACTCCTGGATTCCACTGCGGGTGTGCTAGAAAGCCTCAAAGTTTTTTATATGATGTTTTACTTAATATAGTTGTCCAAAGACTGTACCTCCCACCATGATTTCAAGTTTTCTTTGTACCAATTACAGTATATAGCTCATTAAAGACAGTTTTAAGATTTCCGATGCCACTGTTAGTAATCTCTGAATTATGTTCTGAGAAGACGCTGTTAGCCTCTACTAACCACTGATTGGTATTAATGGGTTCAGAGAGGAAGCCCACCATAAAATAGATTTTTTTTAGGCTATAAAGGTGCAAATAACAGTGATCATGTAATACAGTTGTTTTAGAGAAAAACCCAAACATTAAAACATTAAAACTTTATTAAATTCCTATTAAAAATTGTAGAAATCCATAAATAAATGAGCGATAAATTTAAAGTGAATTTAAAGTGATACAGAATGACACCATCTACTTGTCAGAATGGAGATTTGGGAACAGTGATAAGTAGGGTTTGTATTTGTTTCTGTCCACTTACAGATTAGTAATGGGGGGGGGGTCTCATGGACGCCCCCCCAATGCTAATCTTGGGCTTAGTGGCAGCTGTGAGCCTTGATTAACCCTTTTTACCCTGATTGCCACTGCACCAGGGCAATTGGGAAGAGCCAGGTAAAGTTCTGGGATTGTTGCATCTAATGGATGCAACAATCCTGAGCGGCTGTAGGCTGCTACTTTTCTGTTACTTTTTTTATTTTAAAAAGTTTAAAATAAGCAATAAATTTCATTCAACTTCACAATTGTGTCCCACTTGTTGTTGATTCTTCACCATAACATTAAAATTTGTATCTTTATGTTTGAAGCCTGAAATGTGGGAAAAGGATGAAAAGTTCAAGGAAGCCGAATATTTTTGCAAGACACTGTATGTCCCATACTGGTACCCTATTGTGCCGTTCTTCACATACACAAAAAATCTCACCATTCTTCTCACCTGTTCCCCCGTTCCCTCAGCTGCCTCTTCTCTGCTTCTTGCTGCCCACAGGCCCGTGCCCCCATTGACTATCGCGGCCAGTGCAGGAGCCACAGCCACTCTCAACACTTTATGTCAGATGAATGTTTTGCCCGCGTTGCATGCGCAAAGTCAAGCTCTCTCTGCACAACTTTTTCAATGCAGATGTCCGCCAATCACAGGTAATCAGCTGAGGTTATACACACCAGCTGCTTGCCTCTGATTGGCTGGCAGCTTCCATTGGAGGAATAGTTCCGCACAGAGAGCTTGACTCTGTGCGCGCAGCGCCGGCAAAACGTTTATCTCAAATAAAGCACTGACAGTGGCGGCAGCCCCTGCACCGGCCATGATAGTCAACGGCGGCATGGGCCGGTGGGCCGCAAAAAGCAGCCTGAGGGGCTGCATGTGGCCCGTGGGCCACGTGTTTGAGACCTCTGATATAAATTATCAAAATCAGGCAGGTAACTTGGCAACCAATGCTTTACCTGCATATATCTGAGTTATTTTGAAGGCGGAACTGAGTATTTTACTCTTAGTACTTCAAAAGACACAAAGCCTGAAATGGAGAAAAATTAATGAGGTTTTTCAAAAAAAGATTGACAAGGAAGGTGTGGAGATATGTTTTCCTTAGAATTTAAATGCATCCCATACCTTAAAGAAGACCTGTCATCAGGATATTCAACCCCTAACTAAAGGTATTGGTGGAAATCCCCTTTAATGCTCATTATATTCATACCGCAACGGAGGACACTGTGTGAATGACATAGAATGCGTCATCCACGCAAAGCTAGCAGGAGGACTACGATTGCAAGAATAGAGGAGGCGCCAGGCCTGAGAGCACCAATATCTATCGGAATGTAACGTATCAGACTGCCCCACAAGTGAGAAGGTGACAGATTCCCTTTAAGACTGACATACAAAACGCCAGGTCTATATACTTGAATGGGTGAGCTCAATCCATGATTGGGATCCAAAACAGATGTCTCCACTTGCCATTTGGTCTGCAAAACATTTAAACAGCCATATAGACTATAATGGGAACATGTTTTAAAATCCGAATTTTATGTATATGTGCCGCCCCCACATCAGCAGCCCGCCGCCGCTGCTCGGATCCAGATCCGCGGTGACTCAAGGGGATCTCCAGACCCGGGAATCGGGGTCGCGCGGCCACTTGGAATAAAGGGGGTTATTTACAGGGGATTGTAAGGACAGTTTGTGATGCTACTCGTTGTGCGTGGTAAGATGGAGAACCACCGTTGCAATGGGGAGTACCCGGTGGTGATGGTGCGGGCAGCCAGATGATTAACCCTTCCATGGGTAGGGGGAATGCCCCGGGACTCAGTTTGGTGACGGAAGGTGCCGTTGGGACAGTCAGGGATCACTTTAGTACTCACTCAGTCCAATAACACTGACACCGACAACCGTTCTAAACCAAAGTTCTTGATATCGCTGCCGCAGGGAGGGAGCACGACTGGATCCCGTGCCTGTTGGTGTTGCTTGTTAACCTGTGACCTTTTCCGTGGTACTTTCTTCTAACTGTTCCTCTAGCATAAAACTATGGGGTCCTGATCACCAGTGTGGCTAACTGGATGAACTTTCTCTCAGGGTTCACGCTTGGGATTTTCTGGACTACGTATTGGGAAAGTCCTATTCCCCTCATTGCGCTAGTACCCCAATTTTGGAGCGGGTGGAGAACGGATCTTGAAGGCTCCATCCTCGTCGGGTAAATTGTCAAGATGCCTGAACTCCTTCCTGACCTAGGGTCCATGTACCCAGTCGTGCCCTGGCCCATGCCCGGTGATGGCACTAGGCCGCCGGCTGTCCTCCTTGACAGTCCGTGCCTCTTGTCACGATCCCCCTGCGACCGGGGTCCAGCTCCTACCAGGCCCAGACCAATGTCTGCCACCTAGTAATTCAAGGAGCCCAGCTCCTGACTTGTGACCTCTCCTTCTCAGAGTCACTCTCCAACTAACTGTCTCCTGACACTCCTGACCTCCCCTTAACCAAGCCCCCCAAGTGGGCGACCCTATTCCCTTCAGATCAGCCACTGGTGTGTCTGGTGGGTGTGGTGCAGAGTGTTCCTAGGATTTTGATTAGCTTGTCCTTAGCAACACTAAAGGCAAGGGATCTGTAACCAAGGAGGAGGTGGATATTGTACAGGAGGGCAGATTGCACAATACCCTGTAACGACCTGATAAGCCAGGGCGTCACGTTTAGATCCTATTTGAAAAACAGACATGAATAATAATTTTATTATTATATTGTTGACATATGTGACAGTACTTTAAAATTCATCTGAATGAACTCTAACAAATCAATTCTAACTTCTGAGAAAACACCTCATTATTGGCAAAGAGTGTTAGTCTCAAGTGGGGTCCCGCTTACTCAGACCGTGAAACATGGGTGTGCGAAATCAGTCTAATTCAATAACAATCAATTCCTTAGAAATAATTTAAAGACTTCTCTTAATCATATCAACAGATGGAGTACCTAAAAAAGTAGTGTCTTACTGTTTGCAATCTGACAATTAATAAGTTACATCGTTTCCACACTTCCTTGCATTCATGTTTTTTTTTTATAGAACTGCATATGAAAATATGTCAAATTTATATAGAAGACTAAATGCATATATATATATATATATATATATATATTCATCTTCATTACTTGTGAATCATGAATGCAGGAAAATCATACCAGTTGGTGAACCTCGCTATAAATATGTCAATGAAGAAAACCTCCTTCCCTGAATTGCTTCAATCGGAGCTGACTCAGAATACAAATGCAATTTTTAGCAAATTGGTCCAAATTTGGAGTATATTAGTATTATTTTTATTCTCAGTCTTTTATCCTTACAGATATGAAGCAAGGCTTGGCAATATCAACAGAATTCTGACAGTTGTTGGAATTTGATCAAAATGTCTAAACTTTATCCAACATTTCTTTCTCAAACTGTGCTAAACCTGAAGGTTCTGTCACATCGAGATCACAGATGGGATGACTGGAACAGATGGGACCAAGCAGATTTGGCAACAGATATGAACTCCAGTAATATATCATTAGTCATTTCTAACACAGTGAAACAATATATATTTTAATTGGAGGAAAAATTGCTTCAAGGTAGAAACGGTAAAGACAGAAAGTAGCCCAATACTAATAAACCTATGAAGTACGAAAAAATGGCCACATCTTATATCCTGCAATTAAGTTTATGAAGCTAGGTGTTGTGATTTAAATGAAAAAGACCATTATTATTATTATTATTAGTTATTATGTCTCTGAAATGCTAATTCAAAGGGTTTTTTTCACATAATATAAGGAAGACTGCCACATTTTGAACACTGACAGGAAGATAAACTTATAATAAAACAAAATGTCATGCCTTAGTAAGATTCTTCTTTGCATTATACAGTATATTACCAATGAATTCAAGTGTTTTGCAAATCAGAGCCTGTCTTCTTAAACAGTTGTTAAAGGGAATCTGTCAGCAGGTTTTTTTTCTAGCTCATCTAAGAACAGCATAATATAGGCAAATAGACGCTGAATCCAATGATGTATGACTTAGATTATTCAGCCACTCTGGCACAATCAGAATTTTTAGTTTTAGCCATCTAGCAGAACTGAGAGAGCTGCCCCTGCCCACACGAGGCTCTTAATAGAGATTATACATTGACAGTGAGGTGTCAATCAGAGGAGGGGGAATGCCGGACTGCCGTGTAATGAGAGATGAGAAGTCCTGCTGCTTAAACAATCATGGCAATAAACAACAGATAGGACCTTCTGTTTCTATGCATTTTTGTGAATGTCTTCAAATATGTATATGTACGTATGCCTGTATGTGTATGCATCTGTGTATGTATCTGTGTATGTGCGTGTCTGCATGTGCATGGGGCCCACTGAGACTTTTTCACCCAGGGCCCACAAAACCTAGAGCCGCCCTGCCTCAAATTTTTGTAAATATTTTATTATATCTTTTCATGGAACAACACTAAAGAGATGACACTATGATATGATGTAACGTAGTCAGTGTTCAGCTTGTGTAACAGTATAAATTTGGTTTGTCCTCTAAAGAACACACAGCCATTAATGTCTAAACTGCTGGGAACAAAATTGAGTACACCCTTAAGTGAAAATGGCCAAATTGTGACTAATTAGTCATTTTCCCTCCCCGGTGTCATGTGACCCATGCCATTAGTGTTACAAGGTCTCCGATGTGAATGGAGCTGGTGTGTTATCTCTCACACACTCGCTCATACTGATCACTGGAAGTTCAACATGCCACCTCATGGCAAAGAATTCTCTGAGGATCTGAAGAATTGTTACTCTACATAAATATGCTATAGGCTATAATACAGCACCCTGCAAAATCAGGATTCAGAAATATCTGAGAGCTCTGATGGTGTGAGAATCTAGCTCTTCAGTCATTTTTTTTTTTAGTTAATTAATTAGTTTAAGGACTGTGGCGCCCCTGAGGCTCAGGTCGCCACAGGATACCAGTTTAATCATCCACAACCACACACACACATAGGTTGCCCCTTCTCCACTGGGGACTGGGCTAGGGTCGGGTATAAAAGGGGTTTCCAAAAGTGTGGCATTTACAGGATGCCATCACAACCAGGGCCCCAATCCACTAGCTTAGGACCTGGGTAGGGGGAGGAGCATCCACCAGGGGGAGTTAGGAGTCACACAAAAAGTTTATAATTTAAGGCGTTCTCCAGCAGGAGTGACAGTGAGCAGACGTCTTTTCCTGGTAGCTCCTGTGGGACATAGGAGTTTAATGGTCGCTGAGGAGGATACCGTGTCAGTTCCCCCGGGACCAGTGCTGTTCAGTGTGCAGCACCCTAGGGTGGTGTAATTCCATGTTGCATCACCAGATTCTGCTGGACGGAGAGGTTCCATGCTTCTTCGACCACCCAAGTTTCCAGAGCTAAGTGGCATATAGGACTCCCGGGGCTTAGATTACGGTCAGACTCAAGGGGATCCCTGCTACTGGCATAGGGAATAGTACTCTAGCTAGTACAGAAGGGACTCTAAGTGCTTCAAGCCATAGGGACCTGCACTAAAAAGCGCAGTGAGGAAGGGCCCGCAGACTACCGGACCAGTTCTTTCCTCCCGCGGATTCGGGATCGGCCTGAACCCATCACGGCAGTGACCAGTGTGACCGGGCTGGCAGCTGAAGTTGTGAGTAAACTACACCCTGAACCCGCATAGACTGTGTTGGTTCATCCTTACCGGCACCGCCGCCCAGCGCTTAGGCGCCAACGGCCATTACCTTCTTACCTTCCCTCTTCATCCACTCAGAGCCCGCTCTGCCTGTGGAGAGCGATACCATCCCGGCTGCCTTAACACCTGCCCTGGAGAGGAATTGTTCAGCGGCGGCTACTACTGGCCGTACACCACAGGTGGCGTCATGACAAACCCTCCCCAATACCTCGCTTACCCCACCATTTACTGTACGCCTCGGGGCAACGGAAACGGGCAAGACCACCCCGTGACAATGCCTGACCCGACCCGAAACGGCCCAGCGACGAGTGTAGGTTAACCGCCTGCCCCGTAGGGCGCTACAACTTTTATCTCATACTCAACTGACTCTGCTACATTTATGTTTACATAACAGGCTTATTTTCTACCTTCTTACTACACAAACATTTCTCACGTTATATACCATTTGACAATGTTCACAATACAACAACTCAGTCGACATGTTCAGGGGTGAGTCTCCGAACACTGATCACTTCTTTACATATCCACAACAAAGCATATGATATGAGACATACAGGTTTGATATTTTTCAGCATTCTATAACCGGTATGCAAATATGAATAGGTTTATAGGTTAGGTAGGTCAAATGTAGTGACACATTAATTCCCTTTAAGAAGTTTATTAACCGTTCAGGTGCTTCACAGGTGTTTAAGCAGTGTGAAAGGAAAAAAATTAACGTTTACTTTACCCCACAAAAATATTGCTTTAGCCCCAAATTTTTTATTTTCACAGAGTAAACAGGAGCAAATGGACCGTAAAATTGTTGTGTACATTCTGCTGAGTACACCGATACCCCATATGTGGTGGAAAACTACAGTTTAAGTGCACGGCAGAATTTGGAAAGGAAGGAGAACCATTTGACTTCTGGCACACAAAATTGGCAGGAATAAATAACGGATGCCGTGTCATGTTTGCAGAGTTCCTGATGTGCCTAAACAGTGGTGAGCCCCCACAAGTAACCCCATTTTGAAACATGCACCCCTCAAGAAATGTATCTAGAGGTGTATTAAGCATTTTGAACCCCCAGGTGATTCACAGAATTGTATAATGTTGAGCCGTGAAAATAAAAAACACATTTTGTCGTCTACATGAATAAATAGCAGAACAATAATCCTGCAGTATTATCTCATTCTTGCCTCTAACTCTAAATGTGCCTAAGTATAAAATGTTTTTCCATTGGGGTTCTGTCTGAATAACATATTTCAGAGATTTACACAGAAGCTCCTATAATAATAATAAGTTTTATTTCTATAGCACCAACATATTCCGCAGCGCTTTACAATTCAGAGGAGACATGTACCGGCAATATGAGACAATACAAAATAACAAAATTAAGATACCAGGAGGCGTGAAGGCCCTGCTCGTAAGCTTACAGTCTATGAGGAAATAGGGGAGGCACAAAAGGTGAATGGGGGGAGAAAAGATTGTCATATATGGTCCAGACATCGATTTAATAGAGTATTGAAAACCAGCTGCATGAACCCATCATCGGCCAGAAATTATACAGGTACAGGGAACAAGAATTGGAAGTAAATTTTATGAAGGGCAGAAAGGGAGTAGATTAGATCAGGGCAGTGAGGCGATAGGCTAGTCTAAAGAAATGCGTTTTTAGTGCCCGCTTATAGGTGTGGATGTTGGGACTTAATCGGAGTTTTCTTGGTAGTGTGTTCCAGAGCATAAGCGCAGCACGTGAGTGGGAGGTTCGAATTGTTAAGGATGTCAGTCTTAGGTCATTAGCAGAATGGAGGGCACGGGTGAGGTGATAGATAGAGATGAGGGAGGTGATGTAGGGTGGTGCGGAACCGTGGAGAGCTTTGTGAGTGAGAGTTATAAGTTTATGTTGGATTCTGTAGCGGATAGGCAACCAGTGCAATGACTGGCACACAGCAGATGCATCAGTGAAGCGGTTGCAAAGGAAAATGATCCTGGCAGCGGCATTCAGGATGGATTGGAGAGGGGAGAGTTTAGTAACAGGGAGACCAATTAATAAAGAATTACAGTAATCCAGGCGAGAATGAATGAGAGCGACAGTAAGAGTTTTTGCAGAGTCAACGGTAAGAAAAGGTTGAATTCTCGAGATGTTTTTGAGGTGGAATTGGCAAGAACGAGCAAGTATGTAAGTTCTCAGCATAGAGCACAGGATAAATGTAAGCCAAGCCTTCCTGCAATGTTTGGGAGGCAGAATGAACAAATCAACATCAGGCAAAGAAATGTTTTTATTTATTTTTTACACTGTTCAACGTGTGGTAGAAGTTATTTTATGGCTTTATTCCTTATGTCAGTACGATTCCAGCAATACCATATTTATATATATTTTTTTTAATGTTATGCGATTTTTACTCAAAAACAATTTCATGTAAAAAGTGTTGTTTTTGCATTGCTATATTCTGAGAGCTTTAGCTTTTTAACTTTTTTGCAAGTATGGCGACTTGTTTTTTGTGGGGCAGGATGACATTTTCAGTTATACCATTTTTATTTACAGTTGTGGTTTTGGATGGATTTTATTACACTTTTATTTCTGAGGTATAATGAAAAAGAATAGTTTTTTGCCAAGTTTTTATTTCTTTTTTGTGGCATTAACAGTAGGCCTTAAATAGTTTGACATTCTTATAGATTGTGCCATTCTACTGTAGAAGCGGTGATACCAAATATGTGTGATTTATTAGTTTATTTTTTTCTTTTACATAAATATTCCTATTTATTGGTGGAATATTTTTTAATCTTTACGTTGTATCTTTTTTTTAAATCATTTTTGCAATTTAAAAAAATGTTTTTTACTTAGTTCCTCTATGAGACTTTAACTTTTATTATTTTTATAACTGGCATCATGCATTGCAATACACGTGTATTGCAATACATGAGATCTGTCAGATTACACTGACAGAATGCCTGTTATACCCTGCCTACGGTGGGTCTAACAGACCACCATACCTGTCACAGAAAAGGTCATTGGTTGACCTTAGGGAGCCATGACATCCATCGGACGGTCACAGCAATTCTAATGGGGGTAAGAGAGAGAACCAACCGCTACCCCAACCTTTCACAACCTTTTAGGCTAGTTTCACACTTGCGTTGAACGGCATCCGTTGCATTGCGTTGTGTGACGGATCATACAAAACAACTGGTTTTTTTTCTTTACAGTTTTACCGGCGGCAAACTATTGTGAACGATCAGCTGATCACTTGGCTGCCGGGAGATCAGCTGATTGCTCACAGCAGCCGTTCGCCGGGGGGTCAGCTGATCGCTCACAGCAGCCGGTCGCCGGGTGATCAGCTGATCACTCATGTCGCGGGCGGGGGCCAGACCGTAGCTAAGGGGCTGCTTGGGGATGCTCGGATCCGGGGCTTTACTGTGGCTTGAGTGGGAACCGGACCAGGGCTCGAGCAGCGGTCCGCCGCCCACAAGTGAAAGGGGGATATTTACAATGGAGATCGTCTGTGACGCCACCCACGGTGTGTGGTGAGGTATGGCACCACCGCTGCTGTTGTGGGACACCTAGGGGCGATGGGATGGCAGCTGGATGTTAATCCCTCCGTGGGTAGGGATGGATGCCCCGGGGTCCGGTGTATTGTGAGAGGTTGCAGGGAGCAGTCTTTAGGAGGAAGGAAGTAGGGAACTTACAGTTGGTAGTCGTGGTGCTGGATGAGGCTGTACGTATGTGGAGGGTCAGTAAACACACAGTCCTTTTGTAAACCAAACTGCCGCTGACCAGGAGTCGTGAGCGAGTAGTGTCCGGGTTTCAGACACGGTGCAATGAGCAGGGGCCCCTTCGTAGTCTGCTTAACTCCTCTGGTTGGAACGGGGAGTCCACTCCCCTGCACTAGTCTGGGTTCCCGTTCACGATGTCGGTGGGCCACTACCCTGTCCCGGTCCACTTTGGGTCCCCTCCTAATGCCTGACTTGTTCCCGCAGTCCAGGGGCTCCAACCCCTGACCACTCTGCTCCTTTCTCTGCAGACTCCTTCATGCTTCAGCTCCGTGCAAAACACTGCGATGTACAGTACAAGCACAGTGGAGAGGATTTATAGAAATCCCATGCCCACTGTGTAGAAGGGTGCCCTACGGATAGTAAAGAAGACGCTGGTTGTTGTATTTTGAAAGTGTATTTTATCTGCTGATTGTACAATGCCTTTTATGATTTTAGTGTATTATATGTAAGTGTTCCTGTGGGTTATGTCACAGTCCTGCCAGCTACCACAAGATGGCACTGGACTGAATGCTAGGAGGGAGTTTAGATAGAAAGTATAGTGGCAGGACTGCAAGTGTTAATGAAGGAAGCCCGGCCCACAGTTTAGAGGGATATAGGAGGTAGGATTTCCTGGTTTTAGTTAGTAAGTGTTAGAGATGGAAAGAACGTGTAGATCAGGGGTCTCAAACTCGGCTGGGTGTATGGGCCGCACAGAGGAAAAAAAATAGTTTGGGGGGGCCGCATTCTTTGCAGGACAAAGTGAAATTTTTATTGGTACCATTTATTTTTTTACACTTGTTTGGATCACTGATTTTGAACATTTTTCACTTGTTTATTATAACAAATGTGCACATTCTTTGTTTAACCCCTTCACGACCATGGACGGATATATCCGTCATGGAGCGTGCCCCGTTAAGCCCCGCCCCCTGCAGGCGGCGTGGATCGGCACACATATTAGCTGTTTTCAACAGCTGACATGTGTGCCTACATGTTACGAGTGGAATCGCTTTCCATCCGTAACATTAACCCCTTAAATCTCGCTGCCAAAGTCTGGCAGGGAAATGTATATACGCGCGGTGAAGATTTTCTCTTACCGCCGCCCCCACCGGAAGTCACGTGAGTGATCACGTGACTTTCGGTGGTTGCCATCGTAGCACAGGGTCATGTGATGACGCCTGCAGCTATGACGTTTCACTTTTGTTTTCCCTCGGCCCGGAGCAGAGGGAAACAGGAAGTGACTGTATCTGCTGTTTACAGCTGTATAGCTGTGATCAGCAGATAGATAAGAGCGATCGGATTGATGATCGCTATAGCCCCCTAGGGGGACTAGTAAAATAAAAAAAAAGTAAAAAAAAAGTTTTAAAAAATAAAAAAAAAACAAAAAAAACTAAAAGTTCAAATCACCCCCCTTTCCCCCCATTGAAAATTAAAGGGTTAAAAAATAAATAAATATACACATATTTGGTATCGCCGCGTTCAGAAATGCCCGATCTATCAAAATATAAAATCAATTAATCTGATTGGTAAATGGCGTAGTAGCAAAAAAATTCCAAACGCCAAAATTACGTTTTTTGGTCGCCGCAAGTTTAACGCAAAATGCAATAACAGGCGATCAAAACGTAGCATCTGCGCAAAAATGGTACCATTAGAAACGTCAGCTCGAGACACAAAAAATAAGCCATCTTTGAGCCATAGATTTCAAAAAATGAGAACTCTACGGGTTTCGGAAAATGGCGCAAAACGTACGCCACTTTTATTGGACAAGCTTGTGAATTTTTTTTAACCCCTTAGATACAAGTAAACCTATACATGTTTGGTGTCTACAAACTCGCACTGACCTCAGACATCATACCCACACATCAGTTTTACCATATAGGGAACACCGTGAATAAAACATCCCAAAAACTATTGTGTCATCACACTTTTTTTGCAGTTTTTCCACATTTGGAATTTTTTTGCTGTTTTCCAGTACACCATATGGTAAAATGTATGGTTTCATTTAAAAGTACAACTTGTCCCGCAAAAAACAAGCTCTCATATGGCAAGATTGACGGAAAAATAAAAAAGTTACGGCTCTCGGAAGAAAGGGAGCAAAAAACAAAAACGGAAAGTGCCCCGGGGCTGAAGGGGTTAAATATAAATAAATATATATATATATATATATATATATATATATACTAGAAGGTGGCCCGATTCTATGCATCGGGTATTCTAGAATTTACATATTGTGTAGTTCATGTATGATTTTTGTTATATATATATATAGATGTTGTTGTGTGTAGGGTGCTGTACATGTTCTGGGTGTTGTCTGGGTGGGACGTGGGGTGAGAGCGGTGTTGTATGTGTGTTGCATGTGTTGCGTTGTTTGTGGAGCGCTGTGTGTCTGTCGCGTTGTGTGTGTGTGTGTTGCGCGGTTTGTGTGTGTGTGGTGTGTTTTGGGGGGAGGTATGTTTTGTGCAATGTGTGTGTTGTGCGGTATGTTTGTATATTTGTGTGTGCCGCGGTGTTTGTGTGTTGGGTGTTGTGTGTGTGCAGCGTTGTCTGTGTGTGTGGGTGTCTGTGTAGGGCAGTTGTTTGTGGTTCCCAGTGTGTGTGTGTGGTGTGTTGTGCAGTGCGCGCGCGTGTGTGTGTGTGTGTTGGGGGGAGGTGTGCACTTCCCATCGTGCTCCATCCCCCATGCAGCGCACCCCCCATTGTGCTCCATCCCCCATGAATCGCACTCCCCATCGTGCTCCATCCCCTATGCTGCGCACCCCCCATCGTGCTCCATCTCCCATGCTGTGCACTCCCAAACGTGCTCCATCCACCATGCTGCGCACTCCCAAACGTGCTCCATCCGCTATGCTGCGCACTCCCAAAAGTGCTCCATCCGCCATACTCCGCACTCCCCATCGTGCTCCATCCCCCATGCAGCGCACTCCCCATCGTGCTCCATCCCCTATGCTGCGCACCCCCCATCGTGCTCCATCTCCCATGCTGCGCACTCCCAAACGTGCTCCATCCGCCATGCTGCGCACTCCCAAACGTGCTCCATCCGCCATGCTGCATCCGGAGATACCACATGCTTCTGGCCATGTGATCCTCCGGCAGATCCTGGAAGCTCACAGCACAGTATCGCCACTGAGAAGCAAGCGATATCCCAGGATGTTGTATGTGGATGCGATGTGATGTGTGTGTGTGATGTGTGTGTGAGAGTGAGTGTGATCTGATGTGTGTGTGTGTATGTGTGTGTATGTTCCGCCGCTGCAGGACCTTGATGTGTGGATGCGATGTGATGTGTGTGTGAGGTGTGTGTGAGAGTGAGTGTGATCTGATGTGTGTGTGTGTGTGTGTGTGTGTATGTGTGTGTGTGTGCTGTTATGTGCGTGTGAGTGTGTATTTTCCGCTGCTGCAGGACCTTGATGCGCTGGTAACTATGCTACCATGGTTACCAGCGTATCTCGTCCCCCGCTCGCACGGGAGCCCACACCAGCATACGCCGGCCAGCCCCAGCAATGCGAGGGTATGTGTCGGCTGGTTTGGCGGCGTACGCTGATGTGGGCTCCCAGGGGTAAAGTACTCACCTGGTAGTCGTGGCTCCGTGACCGTGTCGGTTCGGGGAATGCGTGGGGGGGGCGGGGCCAGAGCTAGCGTGCATTGCGTGAGGGGGGGCGGGGCGTGGCCGAGTTGCCAATGCCTGCAGGGTGCCGGGGCGAGAGGCCAATCTGTGGGGGGGCAGAGCCTGGGCGAGCGGCCGGCCAATCCGTGTGGGGGCGCAGCCTGGGCGAGCGGCCAATCCGTGCGGGGGGGCGGGGCCATGGTGAGCCCAGCGGCCAATCAGCTTTGGGTCACCGTAAGGACACAATTTTGGAGCAAGACAGACAGACAGACAGACAGAATAAGGCAACTTGTCCCCATCTTATTGTAATGTTCCAAATCCTTGTCCCCTTGTAGCAATGTCCCTATCCTGTAGTACTGTCCCCATCATATAGTTGTCCCATTCTATAGTATTGTCCCCATCCTGTAGTAATGTCCCCATCTAATAGTAATGTGCCTATCCTTGTCCCCATCCTATAGTAATGTCCCTATCCTATTATGTCCCCAGCCTTATCCCTATCTTATAGTAATGTTTCCCATTCTTGTCCCCTTGTAGTAATGTCCCTATCCTGTAGTAATGTGCCCATCCTAGTCCCCATCCTGTAGTAATGTACCCATCCTAGTCCCCATTCCATTGTAGTGTGCCCACCTTGTCCCCATCCTATAGTAATGTGCCAACCTTGTCCCCAACCTGTAGTAATGTCCCCATCCAATAGTAATGGGCCTATCCTTGTCCCCATCCTATAGTATTGTCCCTATCTTATTATGTCCCCAGCCTTATCCCTATCCTATAGTAATGTTTCCCATCCTTGTCCTCTTGTAGTAATGTCCCAATCCTGTAGTACTATGCCCATTCTAGTCCCCATCCTGCAGTAATGTCCCCATCCTAGTCCCCATCCCATTGTGGTATGCCCACCTTGTCCCCATCCTATAGTACTGTGCCCACCTTTTCCCCATCCTATAATGCCCCCAGCCTTGTCCCCATTCTATAGTAATGTCCCCATCCAATAGTATCGTGTCCATCCTTGTAATGTCCCTATCCTTTAGTAATGTCCCCAGCCTTGTCCGCATCCTATAGTAATGTCCCCATCCTATAGTAATGTGGTGGCGGCGGCTGATAGGGGGCAGTGGCTATAACTTACCGATCGCTCGCCTCAGCTTCCACAGACGCCGGAGTGAAGCTGAGGGGAGCGGTCTCCGGCCCCAGATCCACAGTGATTGGTGAGATCGGTCACAAGGCCGGTCTCTCCAATCAGAGCTGGGGGCGGATGAAACAGAGGTCACCCAGCTCCAGCCAATAATATCTGGTGGGGATTCATAGTTACCCCCTATAACTGTTAGAATTAGCATAAATATTATACAATCGATTTACTTTATCACTAGCAGGACCTGTGTAAGGTCATACCCATGTGACCAGAAGGGGCGGGGCCTCATCCAAGAGAAAAATGTTGCTTCTTGGTATCACCTTTGTTAGCTGAGGCCCCGCCCCTTCTGATCACCTCGGTATGACCTTACACAGGTCCTGCTAGTGATAAAGTAAATCAATTGTATAATATTTATGCTAATTCACACAGGGGGAGGGGATAACTATGAATACGCCCCCATATTATCTGCTCCTCAGCTGCTGTCACTCAAGAAGCTGATTTTATAAACTTTACTTTCTTGGATTTCAAAACCTAAACATCCGAGCTGACCACTACAGGTATGTAGAGAATCAGCTTGATAAAGCCAGTATAGAACTGGATTTAGGTTATATATGAAAATCCTGGTGATTGGATCCCTTTAAGAGCTGGAATATCTTGAAACACATAAGAGACTTATGGATCCATTTTTAATAATTTTTAATATGTTTGAAAAAAGTCGATAATTTTAAAAAAGAAGATAGAGGATTTTTCTATTTTTGCAACTGCTGGACAAAACCTTCTCACTTATCCTGTGTTCACCTGGGAACCAGCCCATTATTGGTCCGTGCATTGCTGAAGAAAATTGGTCTGGAATAGCATCCGCCTGGTTGTGGTGAGGTAAATGACAAATCTTCCATTTTCTGACATAAAATAGACTTATGGTAAATTGTTAAATGATATTTATTAACTATTTTGTGTGGTGTAACTATCTGTTTGAAAGGCATAAAAATTCAAAAATTGCAAATATTTCAAACTTTTTCAAACATTTCTCATATTCTCATAAACAAATGTAAATCATATCAACCTAAATTTATCATGAACATAAAGTACAAAGTGTTACAAAATACAATCTCTGAATCACTCGGATATGTAGAAGCATTTTAGAGTTATTACTACATAAAGTGATATGTCAGGTTTGACAAATCTGACCTGATGTGGAAGGTAGAGATGAGCGAACCGGTCGCGGTTCGGCTCGAGGTCGGTTCGCCGAACGGGGGTCCCGTTCGAGTTCGGTTCGTCGAACGTTCGACGAACCGAACTCGAACCAATAGGCTATAATGGGAGGCAATCACAAACACATAAAAATGCATTATAAATGTACACAAACAGTTAATAAACATTGCCATAACACTTACCGGTCCCCGCGATCCCTTCTGCACTCTGTCTCCTGCCGCTATTCCATCCGATGATCGCTGAATCCTCCCGGTGACTGGCACTGCAGCAGTGATGCAGGACCTATCGTGACGTCAAAATAGCCATGTGACCAGTCACGTAGCTATTATCTCATTGGCTACAGACTGGTCACATGACTATGACGAGTCATGTAGGACCTGCGAGTGCATCTCTCCGGTACACGGTGCACATATGTGTATCGCCGTGTACCGGCGACATGCTCTACCACACGGTCGACTCCCCGTTCCGTTAGGGACCGGCTGACACAGCCGGTCATTAACGGAGGTTGCCATAGCAACGCAGTTAGCGGTGACGTCACCGCTAACCGCGGCTCCGAGAGCACCGTTGCTATGGTAACGCGTCTGTCAGCGTCTGAGAGCAGGGAGCCAGCGCTAAGCGGTGTGCGCTGCTCCCTGCTCTGTGCACATGTAGCTGCAGCACATATCGGGTAATTAACCCGATGTGTGCTGTAACTAGGAGAGCAGGGAGCCAGCGCTCAGTGTGCGCTGCTCCCTGCTCTCTGCACGTGTAGCTGCGTGCGCTGGTAACCAAGGTAAATATCGGGTTGGTTACCCGATATTTACCTTAGTTACCAAGCGCAGCATCTTCCACGCGGCGCTGGGGGCTGGTCACTGGTTGCTGGTGAGCTCACCAGCAACTCGTGTAGCCACGCTCCAGCGATCCCTGCCAGGTCAGGTTGCTGGTGGGATCGCTGGAGCGTCGCTAGTGTGACATCTCACCAGCAACCTCCTAGCAACTTACCAGCGATCCCTATCGTTGCTGGGATTGCTGGTAAGTTTAGTGTGACGGGGCCTTTACCGCTGTTACCGCTGACAGCCAGCACTGATCTGCACGCTGCACGCTGCTTCCCGTTTGTAGTGATGATTGTAGTGAGGATGAGGTTCCCCAGCCCCAAGTGATGAGCTGGTAAACTCATCCTCACTACAATCGTCACTACTACTACACTAGAAAGAAAGAAGACAGAAGAGCAGGATCGTGGAGGGCTGACAGGGGGTAATAAAGATGGAGTCTCTAATGTGTCTGTGTATTTATTTCTATTAAAGTATTTTTTCTCTGTGTGGTGTTTTTTTTAACCCTTTATTGGAGATTCTTAATGGCCGGGTCAAACGTGCCTGACATTAAGAATCTCTGGCTTAATACTGGCTAGTAAAACAAAGCCAGTATTAACTCATGATTACCCAACAAGCCACCCGGCTCCAGGGCTGTTGGAAGAGTTGGATACAGCGCCAGATGATGGCGCTTCTATGAGAGCGCCATTTTCTGGGACAGCTGCGGACTGAAATTCGCAGCAGAGGCGCCCAGAAACCTCGGGCTAACCTGTGCTGCGGATTCCAATCCCCAGCTGCCTAGTTGTACCTGGCTGGACACAAAAATGGGGCGAAGCCCACGTCATTTGTTTTTTAATTATTTCATGAAATAAGTGAAATAATTAAAAAAAACGGGCTTCCCTATATTTTTGGTTCCCAGCCGGGTACAAATAGGCAACTGGGGGTTGGAGGCAGCCCGTGGCTGCCTGCTGTACCTGGCTAGCATACAAAAATATGGCGAAGCCCACGTCATTTTTTTGGTGGGAAAAAAAATTCTGCATACAGTCCTGGATGGAGTATGCTGAGCCTTGTAATTCTGCAGATGCTGTCTGCTCTTCTCCATACAGACAGACAGCAGCTGCAGAACTACAAGGCTCAGCATACTCCATCCAGGACTGTATGCAGAAGTTTTTTGCCCCCTGAAAAAATTATGTGGGCTTCGCCATATTTTTGTATGCTAGCCAGGTACAGCAGGCAGGTACGGCTGCCCCCAACCCCCAGTTGCCTATTTGTACCCGGCTGGGAACCAAAAATAAAGGGAAGCCCTTTTTTTATTATTTCATGAATTTCATGAAATAATTAGAAAACAAATGACGTAGGCTTCGCCCCATTTTTGTGTCCAGCCAGGTACAACTAGGCAGCTGGGGATTGGAATCCGCAGCACAGGTTGGCCTGAGATTTCTGGGCACCACTGCTGCGAATTGCAGTCTGCAGCCGCCTCAGAAAATGGCATTTTCATAGAAGCGCCATCTTCTGGCGCTGTATCCAACTCTTCCAGCACCTGCCTGCTATACCTGGCTAGCATACAAAAATATGGCGAAGCTCACGTCCTTTTTTTTGTAGTTTTTTGGCAAAAAAAATAAAAAATGCTTCCCTGGATTTTCCATTGCCAGTGAAGGTAACATCAAGCAGTGGGGGTTAGCAGCCAGTAGCTGCTTGGATTACCCTTACCTAGCAATACAAAAAATGCAGCGGGAGCCCATATATATTTTTTTTAATTATTTATTTAAATAACTAAAAATAAAATGGGCTTCCCTGTATTTTGATTGCTGGACATCACAGTGCTGTAAAAATAAATCTTTAAAAAAATGACGTAGCGCTCCGCGGTATTTTTGATTCTCAGCGCAGATAAAGCAGACAGCTATGGGTTGCCACCCCAGTCTGCCTGCCGATACCTTGGTTGGCAATCAAAATACAGGGAAGCCCATTAATTTTTTCTATTTAAAAAATAGTTAAAAAAAAAATGACATTGGGTCCCCCCATTTTTGATAGCCAGCTAGGGTAAAGCAGACGGCTGTAGCCTGAAAACCACAGCTGGCAGCTTTACCGTGGTTGGGGATCCAATGTGGAGGTCCCCTCAGGCTCTTTTTTATAATTATTTTATAAATATTAATAATTACACAATAAAAGTAGGGTCTCCCCCAAATTGGATCACCAGCCAAGGTAAAGCGGACAGCTGTGGTCTGGTATTCTCAGGGTGGGAAGGTCCATAGTTATTGGGCCTTCACAGCCTAAAAATAGCAGGCCGCAGGCACCCCAGACGTGGCGCATCCACTAGATGCGCCAATCCTGGCGCTTCACCCCAGCTCATCCCGTGCCCTGGTGCAGTGGCAAACGGGGTAATAAATCGGGTTGATACTAGCTGTAAAGTCACCTGAGATCAAGCCCAGCAGTTTGTGATGTCATGGCGTCTATTAGATACCCAACATCATAAACTGTCAGTACTAACAAAAAAAAAAAAAATCGACAAAAGAAATTTATTTGAAAAAACAGTCCCCAAAACATTTCCTCTTTCACCAATTTATTGTAAGAAAAAAAATAAAGGGGTCCCACGACGACTCTGGACCGTCTAGAATATGGGGGGGAGACACTCAGGGAACGTATCACCCATTTTCTAGGAGTGCGGACCCTTCATGTGAGGAGTGTGGGTGCAATGAATCTGCACTCACTCTTCTCGGGTCCACAGCAGCAGAGTCCATGTCGTAATAGTTGCTACCAAAGCTGCAATGCCCTGCTCATGAGGTAAGGGCATGCCTAATCAGGAGAACTACTGTAGAGGAAGCTCTGCTCACTGGTATATAGATGCTCAGAGGTAATAATAGATAAAATTAGTGAGTAACCTCGGCACTCTAAATCTCCCAGACTAAGTCAGTAAGTCACAACGGATAGTAATGCAAAATCACTCTTTATTGGTCCGTATTAAGAAAAAATTTTTTTTCATAAGCATATATGTTTTTGTCCAAAACAAGTTACAAATGACGTTTCGGCCTGAGCCTTCGTCAGATTGGACTTATCTGCATGTAATCATGAAAAATGACAATAATCAGTATCACATAAGAGTGAGAGAACAATAACATAAACTCGAACAATGTAGAGGTACAATTGGGATGCAGCAAAAAAATTGCAACACAGCAAGAAATGAAACACATGATACAAATGTCATAATACAGTACAAGGACAATATAGTAATGACAAATATGGGGTCAGAGTAGGCTTAGACAGCTCTGGTACGAAAAAGATGTCAATCATAAAGTAACATGTGCAGTAGGTGTAGAGCTACAGTATGCATGGCAGAGCTAATGGGTAGACCGACCATAGAAAAAGAACGGAGAAAAAGTGGAGAAAAAATGGAGAAAAAGTGGAGAAAAAGTGGAGGAAAAATTGGAGAAAAAGTGGAGAAAAAGTGGAGAAAAAGTGGAGAAAAAATGGAGAAAAAGTGGAGAAAAAAGTGGAGAAAAAGTGGAGAAAAAGTGGAGAAAAAGTGGAGAAAAAGTGGAGAATAAGTGGAGAATAAGTGGAGAATAAGTGGAGAAAAAGTGGAGAAAAAGTGGAGAAAAAAGTGGAGAAAAAGTGGAGGAAAAATTGGAGAAAAAGTGGAGAAAAAGTGGAGAAAAAAGTGGAGAAAAAGTGGAGGAAAAATTGGAGAAAAAGTGGAGAATAAGTGGAGAATAAGTGGAGAAAAAGTGGAGAAAAAGTGGAGAATAAGTGGAGAAAAAGTGGAGAAAAAGTGGAGAAAAAGTGGAGAAAAAGTGGAGAAAAAGTGGAGAAAAAGTGGAGAAAAAGTGGAGAAAAAGTGGAGAAAAAAGTGGAGAAAAAAGTGGAGAAAAAAGTGGAGAAAAAATGGAGGAAAAATGGAGAAAAAAGTGGAGAAAAAGTGGAGAAAAAGTGGAGAAAAAAGTGGAGAAAAAGTGGAGAAAAAGTGGAGAAAAAGTGGAGAAAAAGTGGAGAAAAAGTGGAGAAAAAGTGGAGAAAAAGTGGAGAAAAAAGTGGAGAAAAAAGTGGAGAAAAAGTGGAGAAAAAGTGGAGAAAAAGTGGAGAATAAGTGGAGAATAAGTGGAGAAAAAGTGGAGAAAAAGTGGAGAAAAAGTGGAGAAAAAAGTGGAGAAAAAGTGGAGGAAAAATTGGAGAAAAAGTGGAGAAAAAAGTGGAGAAAAAGTGGAGGAAAAATTGGAGAAAAAGTGGAGAATAAGTGGAGAATAAGTGGAGAAAAAGTGGAGAAAAAGTGGAGAAAAAGTGGAGAAAAAAGTGGAGAAAAAGTGGAGAATAAGTGGAGTAAAAGTGGAGAAAAAGTGGAGAATAAGTGGAGAATAAGTGGAGGAAAAATTGGAGAAAAAGTGGAGAAAAAAGTGGAGAAAAAGTGGAGGAAAAATTGGAGAAAAAGTGGAGAATAAGTGGAGAATAAGTGGAGAAAAAGTGGAGAAAAAGTGGAGAAAAAGTGGAGAAAAAAGTGGAGAAAAAAGTGGAGAAAAAGTGGAGAATAAGTGGAGAAAAAGTGGAGAAAAAAATGGAGAAAAAGTGGAGAAAAAGTGGAGAATAAGTGGAGTAAAAGTGGAGAAAAAGTGGAGAATAAGTGGAGAATAAGTGGAGAATAAGTGGAGAATAAGTGGAGAATAAGTGGAGAAAAAATGGAGAATAAGTGGAGAAAAAATGGAGAAAAAGTGGAGAAAAAATGGAGAAAAAGTGGAGAAAAAGTGGAGCACCCTTTGGTGCCTTTCATGTGGCACTAAGGGGTGCTTAGCTTTGTATTTAGCCAGAAAATGAAAAAAAAAAATGACATAGGGTTCCCCCTAGTTTTGTAGTCAGCTAGGGTAAAGCAGACGGCTGCAGCCTGCAGACCACAGCTGGCAACCTCACCTTGGCTGGTAATCCAAAACTGAGGGCACCCCACGCTGTTATTTTAAATTAAATAAATAATTAAAAAAAAAAACACGTAGGGGTCCCCCAAAATTGGATCACCAGCCAAGGTAAAGCAGACAGCTGGGGCCTGATATTCTCAGACTAGGGAGGTCCATGGTTATTGGACTCTCCCCAGCCTAAAAATAGCAGGCCGCAGCCGCCCCAGAAGTGGCGCATCCATTAGATGCGCCAATCCTGGTGCTTCGCCCCAGCTCATCCCGCGCCCTGGTGCGGTGGCAAACGGGGTAATATATGGGGTTAATACCAGATGTGTAATGTCACCTGGCATCAAGCCCTGGGGTTGGTGAGGTCAGGCGTCTATCAGATACCCGACATCACCAACCCAGTCAGTAATAAAAAAAAATAGACGACAAACACATTTTTATTTGAAAAAACACTCCCCAAAACATTCCCTCTTTAACCAATTTATTAGAATGAAAAACAAATCCAGGTCTGCTGTAATCCAAGGGGTTGCCATGACGATCCACACTGTCCCAGTCAATGAAGAGCAGGATGTTCCCCATTGGCTGGGAGAGCAGTGCAGTGACCTGAGCTAACATCAATGGGTCAGCCCAGGTCACTGCAGGGCATGACAAGTGCTGCTGTCAGCGAGGTACATTACCTGCGCTGATCTCCAGCACACTGACAGCCCCTGTCACTGAGGTCAATGACCGCCGCCTTCACACCAAGTCTCGCGAGAGGCCCGTGACGTCACCGCTAGTCAGTCTCGGGTCGGAAGCGAGAGGTGATGTGACAAGCGGCGGCCATGGAGGACAGTGACAGCGCTGAGGTCGGGATGGCGGGACTTCATCACCGCAGGCAGGGCCGGCTCCAGGTTTTTGTGGGCCCCGGGCGGAAGAGTCTCAGTGGGCCCCATAAACACGGAGACACACACACATACACAGATACATACACGTACATATACATATTTAAAGACAAACTCACAAAAATACATATAAACAGACAAATCTATACAGTCATATACACTGACATACATAGATACACATCATACATGCATACATACAGAGACACACACTGCTATGCTGCATACATACATACATACAGACAGACACACACATACTGCTCTGCTGCATACATACATATAGACAGACACACACACTGCTCTGCTACATACATACATATAGACAGACACACACATACTGCTCTGCTGCATACATACAGACAGACACACACACACACTGCTCTGCTGCATACATACATACAGACAGACACGCATACTGCTCTGCTGCATACATACATGCATACATACATACACGCATACTGCTCTGCTGCATACATACAGACACGCATACTGCTCTGCTGCATACATACATGCATACATACAGACAGACACGCATATTGCTCTGCTGCATATATATATATACATACATACAGACACGCATACTACTCTGCTACATATATACATACATACATACAGACACGCATACTGCTCTGCTGCATACATACATACATACATACAGACACGCATACTGCTCTGCTGCATACATACAGACAGACACGCATATTGCTCTGCTGCATATATATATATATACATACAGACACGCATACTACTCTGCTACATATATACATACATACATACAGACACGCATACTGCTCTGCTGCATACATACATGCATACATACAGACACGCATACTGCTCTGCTGCATACATACATGCATACATACAGACACGTATACTGCTCTGCTGCATACATACATGCATACATACAGACAGACACGCATATTGCTCTGCTGCATATATATATATATAAATACAGACACGCATACTGCTCTGCTGCATACATACATGCATACATACATACACGCATACTGCTCTGCTGCATACATACATGCATACATACAGACACGCATACTGCTCTGCTGCATACATACATGCATACATACAGACACGTATACTGCTCTGCTGCATACATACATGCATACATACAGACAGACACGCATATTGCTCTGCTGCATATATATATACATACATACAGACACGCATACTGCTCTGCTGCATATATACATGCATACATACAGACACGCATACTGCTCTGCTGCATATATACATACATATAGACACGCATACTGCTCTGCTGCATATATACATACATATAGACACGCATACTGCTCTGCTGCATATATACATACATATAGTCACGCATACTGCTCTGCTGCATATATACATACATATAGACACGCATACTGCTCTGCTGCATATATACATACATATAGACACGCATACTGCTCTGCTGCATACATACATACATACATACAGACACGCATACTGCTCTGCTGCATATATACATACATATAGACACGCATACTGCTCTGCTGCATATATACATACATACATATAGTCACGCATACTGCTCTGCTGCATATATACATACATATAGACACGCATACTGCTCTGCTGCATATATACATACATATAGACACGCATACTGCTCTGCTGCATATATACATACATATAGACACGCATACTGCTCTGCTGCATATATACATACATATAGACACGCATACTGCTCTGCTGCATATATACATACATATAGACACGCATACTGCTCTGCTGCATATATACATACATATAGACACGCATACTGCTCTGCTGCATATATACATACATATAGACACGCATACTGCTCTGCTGCATATATACATACATATAGATACGCATACTGCTCTGCTGCATATATACATACATACAAACACACACCTTGCTCTGTGGGGCCCACACACGCGGCTCCGGGGGCCACACACACGGCTCTGTGGGGCCCACACACGCGGCTCCGGGGGCCACACACACGGCTCTGTGGGGCCCACACACGCGGCTCCGGGGGCCACACACACGGCTCTGCGGGGCCCACACACGCGGCTCCGGGGGCCACACACACGGCTCTGCGGGGCCCACACACGCGGCTCCGGGGGCCACACACACGGCTCTGCGGGGCCCACACACGCGGCTCCGGGGGCCACACACACGGCTCTGTGGGGCCCACACACGCGGCTCAGGGGGCCACACACACGGCTCTGCGGGGCCCACACACGCGGCTCAGGGGGCCACACACACGGCTCTGCGGGGCCCACACACGCACGGGGGGACAGGGAGGGGCGGGGAGGGAGTGATGTCCCACATACTGATCAGGTCACGGTGCAGATGGGGCCCACACAGCGCCGGAGGGAAGCGATGTGCTGGGGGTCGCTGGCTGGCACTGTGACTCCTTCATCTGTGCGACCGAGCAGGACGCCGGGCGGTAGCTCCGCCCACAGATGATGCTCAATGAAGGAGAACACACCCTTAAAGGGCCGGCAGCCACAGTTTCCAGTGCCAAGGACTGCTGCCTCCGGACCGACCGCAGGTAAGCCGAGCGGGACCGTGTGTGTGTGTGTGTGTGTGTGTGTGTGTGTGTGTGTGTGTGTGTGTGTGTGTATATATGTGTGTGTGTGTGTGTGAGTGTGTGTGTGTATGTATGTATGTGTACATGCCGCGGGCAGGAGGGGGCGGAGCGAGCTGAGCGGGGAAGTGTCGGCTTCCTGCACGTAACTAGGATAAACATCGGGTTACTAACCAAAGCGCTTTGCTTGGATACCCGATGTTTATCTTGGTTACCAGCTTCTGGCAGGCTGCTAGCGATGGCTCCTGCACACTGTAGCTGTAAAAAGCCCTGCTTTTTGCTGCTAGAACCGTTCTCGAACGTTTCTAGAACTATCGAGCTTTTGAAAAAAGCTCAAGTTCTAGTTCGATCTAGAACATGGCCCAAAATCACTCGAACCTCGAACTGGAGAACCTCGAACCACGAACCGCGCTCAACTCTAGTGGAAGGTGAAAACCTGCTTCAGAGGGAGGGGTTTAAAGGGATTGTCCACCCCTCACAATAGAGTAGAAAGTGCTCTAAAAATAATAAAAAGCATGTAGTTACCTTCCAATCCCCTGGCACTCCTCTGTACTACACTCAGGCCTTTGGTATAATTAAAAATGGAGTGTACGACATATTAAGGTTTAAGCACTATGAATATATGCAGCAATCCGAACGTTCGGTCTGAGTACCCTTACATCACATTTAAAGCAGTGGTCCAAAATAAGAGATGTTATGGATGTGCTGTTTTGCATCCTCTTTTGCAGCTGATGCCTCCCTAAAGGCAGAAGCTGCTAACAATCTATTGAAGAGACAAAAAGCAGCTGTAATAAAACTCAACAAAGGGTCATTTAAGGCGTTTTTGTTATTGCACAAGAAATTACACATTCTGTCATTGTGTCCATTTAAAATAACATCCTTAACCCCTTCCTGACATGACTACTAACAAAGGGGGGATTGCTCGGCACCACCTGAATTATTAGACAAATCATGTGCCATGTACCTATCAAATCACCTGAACACACACAATATGGCACAAAGAGGCACCAGACTTATGAATAATAAATAATTAATATGGAATAGACCTTGATGTGTGCAAAAAATACAATATTTATTTATTTATAAAGGGTGGCAAACACTCACAATTTTAAAATCATTTAAAATCAGACATAAACACTAAACACTGCCTCCAACATGGGACATATGGATTGCATAGACAAGCATATTGAGGGTAAACACAACAATACTGCCCCCTATCTGGGTATTCTTATACAAAATCAAGTATATACTCCATCTATGCTAAAAATGTGCTTGTATTGCATCAAGTTGTTACTGGATATCCTGAGACTGTTACCAAATGGTATATAACAAAGGCTAAATTAGCCAAAAATAAAAATAGCAATAAGTCCAAACAGTCACTAAGGATGGTTACCAAAAACTGCAATATAAGGTCCCGGAGTCACAGTGTGAGAGCCCGACGCGTTACGCCAGTCACGCTGGCTTCATCAGGAGACTGTCATCCCAGTGCTGTGTGGGTCTTTAAATATCACCCACTAAAATATTGAAACCTATCAAGGAGGAGGACATGGCCAATTTGCTTTTTTTGTTTTTCTCTCCCCTCCTTCCAAGAGCCATAACTTTTCTGATTTTTCAACATAGATGTATGAGGACTTGTTTTTTTGGGGGAAAAGTTTAACTTTTAAATGATACCAATCATTTTACCATACAGTGGGGTAAAAATTCCAAGTGCGGTGAAATTGCAGATTGCGGATGGAGGTGATGGGAGTAATAGTTATTCGTGACGCCACCTGTGTTATGCGGCCAGGTATGATGTCCGCTGGGGCTGACGGTGACACAGCTCGGGTGTTGCAGCTCTCCACACGTAGAGCTAGGTCCCAGGGAGGAGGTTGAGAGTAGTTGTCCAACCCAGTGTGGGAGCGCGGGGTGCAAGAAGGATCAGACGACACAGCAGTTGCAGTTTAAGTTGTTTAGTCACAGAGTTGTTCCTGCCGTTGGACTGCTGGACTCCACTTGTAATGGGCTCCAGCCGATCCCAGATAGTGCGGAGGTCAGAACCAGTGGGATGCTCCGTGAGTCCTTCCTCCATGCTCTGTGTTGTGCGAGTCCCTGTGGCTTGGAGCTACGCTGGGACCCGAGTCCTGGGGGTGATTGTGTTCACCGTCCCGTATAGCAGGCAGCGCGAGTCTGTCAATGGGGTCGCCCTATGGTCCCGACTCCTGGCTCTATGTGCTGCTTTGCCCCAGGCACTGTTGTTGGCCAGAAGACTTGAAATCCTCTGCTTGGCGGATTTTGCTGGCAGGCTCTGAAGTGCCCACCAGCCTAGGGCTCTGCACCCTGAGATGTGTGCCGGTCCCGAGGGAGCTAAGAGCTCTCCCCTCGGCGACCATGTTCTCCTGCATCTCACTTTGTTCCCGGTGGTTTCTCAACTGTCTGTGTGTGTTTCTCCTTCTTCCCCTTGATCAGTCACCCCACCCACCTGAGCACCTGAGCTAGTGGGTGGGAGGCCACAGACGATATGGTGACCATCCTAAATGACCCTACTCTAACCCCGTCCCGGTGAGAGAGCAACTGGCTTATGTGTGTTTGTGGAATGTGAATGACCGGCACCGACCTCCTCCTTACCCGGGATGAATACTGCACCTCTGGGGAGGTGCAGTACCCTGTGATGACTGAAGCCTCAGGGGCGCCAGAATTGCGTCACCATTTTTAAAGACCTGTAAGGCTATGTTACCACTATCAGTGTTTGAAAAACAGAGACCAAGTAGAGCGGACCTCATATTTGTTGTAATATACATGGACCCCATAGAATACATACAAAAACTTGTGAACAAGAAGGGGTATTTATCATGTTTTTTTTAAGTAAAACTACTGTACCACAGTTGTGAAAAAGTATACAGTTTTTATTATTACAAAAAGTGCAAATATCAAAAATCACATGTGATGACAGTTAGTAGTTAGACATACATAGTTAAAATCCAATTAGATGAGACAGAGAGAGAAAAAGGTCCCAGGGAGGGAGACAGACTACCCCTTAACTAAAACTGGTAAGAAAGTAGTATTACTATATCCAGGGGGTGCATAGAAGTAACCAAAAGATATCAATAGTATACCCCCTGGGCTAGTGGAGTGATGGAATGTCCATACATTAAACAGTAACCAACAGGATAAGGTCCAGATCAGGGCCTGAATACACCAGTATGTAACCACCAGAATAATCTCAGAGGAAAAAAAAACAAAAAAAACAAACATGTAGTGGTGGGTAAAATGGCACCTTAAGGACCTACCTGTGGTACGTATAGCACCCAGAAAGGGAGTCTGTCAGCCTCACATGTGGACCCGGTCCCGACACGTGTTTCGCATGTGCTTCAACGGGAGACCGTTGAAGCACATGCGAAACACGTGTCGGGACCGGGTCCACATGTGAGGCTGACAGACTCCCTTTCCCTTACCCACCACTACATGACTTTTTTTTTTTTTTTCCTCTGAGATTATTCTGGTGGTGTTACATACTGGTGTATTCAGGCCCTGATATGGACCTTATCCTGTTGGTTACTGTTTAATGTATGGACATTCCATCACTCCACTAGCCCAGGGGGTATACTATTGATATCTTTTGGTTACTTCTATGCCCCCCCTGGATATAGTAATACTATTTTCTTACCAGTTTTAGTTAAGGGGTAGTCTGTCTCCCTCCCTGGGACCTTTTTCTCTCTCTGTCTCATCTAATTGGATTTTAACTATGTATGTCTAACTACTAACTGTCATCACATGTGATTTTTGATATTTGCACTTTTTGTAATAATAAAAACTGTATACTTTTTCACAACTGTGGTACAGTAGTTTTACTTAAAAAAACCATGATAAATACCCCTTCTTGTCCACAAGTTTTGCACTATCAGTGTTTGTTGAGCATTTGACGCTGAAGAATTTCTGCTCCTTAGTTTACTAGCATTTTTTTTAATTGTGTTTTTGTGTTTTTTGACACTGCGTTTTTATTGCGTTTTTGACTCTGCATTTTTTTCCTTTGTTTGGTGTGTCATGTATTAAATAAAGCCGCCTTTTTTATAGAAGAGTAACAGTCAAAATTTTAGGTAGCAATGGGGGAGCATCGGTTTTAAAAAATTCTCCCAGCAAACCATCTACTCCAGGTATCTTTTTATTTTGGGCTTGTCTAAGTGCCTCCTCAAAGTCCTCCAACCCTATATCTCCAGTGTGGGACTCCCTCTCCCCATCCTTAAGTCCAGAAAGGGGAATATCAGCCAAAAATTCAGCCACTTCTTACATAAAGCTTTTGCAATTCCCTTATTATTCTGTACCAGCTTCCCTGTGTCAAGTCTTAAGGGTACTTTACATGCTGCGATATCGGTATCGATATCGCTAGTGAGCGTACCCGCCCCCGTCGGTTGTGCGTCACGGGCAAATCGCTGCCCGTGGCGCACAACATCGCTTACACACATCACATTGACTTACCATCCATGCGACGTCGCTGTTGCCGGCGAACCGCCTCCTTTATAAGGAGGCAGCCGTCCAATAGCAGAGGAGGGGCGGAGATGAGTGGCTGGAACATGCCGCCCACCTCCTTCCTTCCTGATTGCCAGTGGATGGAGGTAAAGAGATGTTCGTCGTTCCTGCGGTGTCACACATAGCGATGTGTGATGCCGCAGGAACGAGGAATAACATCGCTACTGACCAGACAACGGTTTTTCATACATAAACGACCTCTCTCAAACAAACGATTTTTGCCTCTTTTGCGATCGTTGAAGGTCGCTTCAGCCTGTCACACGCTGCGATGTCGCTAACAACGCCGGATGTGCGTCACAAACACCGTGACCCCGACGATATATTGTTAGCGATGTCGCAGGGTGTAAATGGCCCTTTAGGATAGTAATGTAAGATAAGCCCTCCTGTGCCTTAAGGGGGCTTTACACGCTGCGACATCGCTAATGCGGAGTCGTTGGGGTCACGGAATTTGTGACGCACATCCGGCCGCATTAGCGATGCCGTTGCGGGTGACACCCATAAGCGATTTTGCATCGTTGCAAAAACGTGCAAAATCGCTAATCGGCCACATGGGGGTCCATTCTTAAAAATCGATACTGCAGCAGTAACGAAGTTGTTCCTCGTTCCTGCGGCAGCACACATCGCTGCGTGTGACGCCGCAGGAACGAGGAAGCTCCCCTTACCTGCCTCCCGGACGCTATGCAGAAGGAAGGAGGTGGGCGGGATGTTACGTCCCGCTCATCTCCGCCCCTCCGCTGCTATTGGGCGGCGGTTCAGTGACGCTTCAGTGACGTCGCTGTGACGCCGCACGGACCGCCCCCTTAGAAAGGAGGCGGTTCGCCGGTCACAGCGACGTCGCCGGACAGGTAAGTATTTGTGATGGCTCTGGGCGATGTTGTGCGGCACGGGCAGCGATATGCCCGTGTCACGCAACAGATGGGGGCGGGTACCCATACTAGCGATATCGGGACCGATATCGCAGTGTGTAAAGTAGCCTTTAGGCGGGCTTTGCACACTACAACATCGCAGGTGCGATGTCGGTGGGGTCAAATCGAAAGTGACGCACATCCGGCGTCGCAGTCGATATCGTAGTGTGCAAATCCTTTTTGATACGATTAACAAGCGCAAAAGCGTCGTTATCGTATCATTGGTGTAGGGTCCGACATTTCCATAATGCCGGTGCAGCGATAGGTACGATGTTGTTCCTCGTTCCTGCGGCCGCACACATCGCTGTGTATGAAGCCGCAGGAGCGAGGAACATCTCCTACCTGCGTCCCGGCTGCAATGCGGAAGGAAGGAGGTGGGCGGGATGTTTACATCCTGCTCAACTCCGCCCCTCCGCTGCTATTGGCCGCCTGGTGTGTGACGTCGCTGTGACGCCGCACGACCCGCCCCCTTAGGAAGGAGGCGGATCGCCGGCCAGAGCGACGATGCAGGGCAGGTGAGTGCATGTGAAGCTGGCATAGCGATAATGTTCACTACGCCAGCAATCACAAGATATCGCTGCTGCGACGGGGGTGGGGACTATCGCGCTCGACATCGCAGCATCGGCTTGCGATGTCGCAGTGTCCAAAGTACCCCTTAGTTATTGTAGTTAAGAGATGTCCCACACCCACGCCTTGCATAAAGAACCTTTGCTTAGTAAAGAAAAAATGTTTATTAGAGGCCAAGGTCAATAGATGTTCATTTAACATATTTTGAGCATTCCCAAGGGTCCGTTTAGTTTCCTCAGTGGTGTCCAGTACTACACTATTTTCTGCTTCCACCAAGGACTGAGTTAGATTCTGGGTTTGCTCCCTCGTTTTGGCCTCTCCAGTGTAGATTTCCCTGATATACAGCCCCCAGACAAAGGCCCTCAAGACGTCCCATACTATAATATTAGGTGCTGAACCTTCATTGTCATTAAAATATTCTACAATACTCGTGTTAATGGATGCTTCTATCAGTTGTATCCAGAAAGGATTAAGATGCCAGGAGACTTCAGTCATCCAGCCCTGATCTGCAAATATGAGTCTGCCTTACAGAACAATTTCTAAACTATGAAGATTCTATGAGCACTGATGGAGTTATCATCCAGAAGTGGAAAGAACATAATTTCATCATAAACCGGCCACGACCAGGTACTCCACGCAAGACTTCAGACAGAAGAGTGCAAACTATTATCAGAAGAGTTGTCCAAGAGCCAAGGACCACCTGTGGAAAGCTACAAAGGACCTGGAATCAGCAGGTACAATTGTTTCAAAGAAAACAATAAGTAATTCACTCAACCTGCATGGTCTGTATGCAGGCTCACCACTCCATTACTGAACAAAAAGCATGTTCAAGTACGTTTAAAGTTTGCTCAATAACATTTAGATAAACCTTTGAAATCTTGGGATAATATGGTCTTGGTCAGAGTTGACCATAATTAAACGCTTTCAATGCCGTAACACACACCATATTTGGAACATCATGATTTGCGGCTGTTTTTCAGCACACAGCACTGGCAAGCTTTATACAATTGAAGGGAGGATGAATAGACAAATGTACCAATACATTCTTGATAAAAAATCTGCAATCTATCTGGATGATGAAGATGAAATAAGGTTAGACATTTCAGAAAGACAATAATCCTAAACACACAGCCAAGGAAACTCTTGATTGGAATCAGAGAAAGAAAATAAAATTTCTAGAATGGCTTAGCAAATCACCTGGCCTGAATCCTATAGAAACTGAAAGGAAGGTACTAAAGCTCAGAGTTCATAGAAGAAGCCCACAGAACCTTCAGGATTTGAAGACTGTGTGGAAGAATGGGCCAATATTACACCTGAGCAATGCATGTGTGACGCCCTGGCTTATCAGGTCGTCACAGGGTATTGTGCAATCTGCCCTCCTGTGCAATATCCACCTCCTCCTTGGCTAGGTGTCCCCAACCAATGGTGTTGCCAAAACCAGCTAATCAAAATCCTAGGGACACTCTGCACCACACCCAACAGACACACCAGTGGACGGCCTGAGTGGAATAGGGTCGCCCACTTGGGGGGTTGGTAAGGGGAGGTCAGGAGTGTCAGGAGTAGGCCAGTGTAGTGTTGGAAGTGAAGGAGAGAGGAGGACAGGAGCTGGGCTCCTTGGAAGTACTAGGTAGCAGACGGTGATCTGGGCCTAGTGGAAGCTAGACCCCCGGTCACAGGGGATTGTGACAAGGGGCACGGTATTGTCGTGGAGGATAGCCGGCGGCCTTGTACCATCACCGGGCTAGGACCAGGGCATGACGGGGTACGTGGACCCTAGGTCAGAGAGTAGCTTCATGCAACCTGACAATTCACCCGACGAGAACGGAGCCTTCAAGATCCGCTCTCCACCCACTCCAAAATTGGGGTACTAGCGCAACGAGGGGGATAGGACTTTCCACTAAAATGGTCCAGGAAATCCCAAGCGTGAACCCTAAGAGCAAGCTCCCTCAGTTAGCCACACTGGGGAGCGGGACCCGACTAGTTTCAAGCTATAGGGGCCAACTAAGAAGAGAACAAGGTGCCAAGGGAAATGTCACAGATCATCAGGCAACACCAGCAGGAACGGGACCCAAACGTGCTCCCCTCAGCGGCAGCGGTGTCCATAACTTTGGTTTACTAAGTTGTCGGTGTCAGCTTTATGGACTGAGTGAGTACGCAAGTGACCCCTGTGGAGACACGGGGCTCAGTGGGTGCTCTCGTCCACTAAAACCCGCCGCCTTTAGAAAGACAGCGTGGCTCAGGGCTCATCCCAACTGAACGCCGGCCTCCTTAACCGTGGGCGTAACACTACTCAGACAACACAGGGTGAGGGAACCGCAATAATTAGACTTTATTAGATCCCCAAACAATTAACGGCACATAACCAGCAAAAAACACAAATGTAACAGGCAACAGAGTCTCACCCTTCCGCTGGCTCACCAGGGATTTAGAATGTCCATGCCTATGAGCTTCCAGGGTCGCTTACTCCAATCCAGCAGCACCCCGCTTTCGGTGGGCACCCACCGAGAAAGGAATAGCGCCAGATTTAGGAAGCTGTGGGAGGTCTGTAAAGTCTGTAACAGGTGACTGAACTGTCCCAACCTGAGTGTCCTCCTTAAGTAGTCCTGGTTTGATGTTACAATCCTGGCAGCCGGAATCGAAATCCCTAGGCTATGGATATGGTCTCCAACCGGAACCGGAGTCCCTAGATTGAAGCCATAAGATATCCTGATCCTCTAGTCAGCTCCAAAGAGCTTAGACTGGATCCATCAGCATCCATCAACCACCTGGTGGCTTAAAGAAGTCCCTTTTATAGCCACAGCCTTCCACTTGGATACACTGCGTCCTCATCGGATTGGTTGGACAAGATTGCTTCTCCCATTGGATGAATCTCAAGCTGCATGGACAATGTTCATCCAAATGATGTCTACAGAAAGACTGAGGGTATACATGTAGTCTGGAAGTCACAATCTAGACAATGGCTACTAAGGTAATTACATTAGCAATACACAACTACAATACAATGATTACTGGAAGAGTCTGGAGAAACAATACGTCTGTCTTTCAGTGGCCAACACAATTACATGAGTCAACAAGAGTCTTGTAAAAACAATGAGGGACTTATCCCCCGTCTATAAACAATCTATCATCCTGTCTGGCTGAATATTAAGAAACTTTAACCCATGAGAGTCCATGTCATCACAACCCCTACCTCCCCAACGGCACACCCCCGTCACCATTGCAGAGTCCCGGGGCATTCCCCCTACCCGTGGAGGGGTTAAACACCTGGCTGCCCACTCCATCGCCCCCGGGTACTCCCAGCTGCAGCGATCGTACTCCACCTTACCACACACCACGGGTGGCGTCACGAACTGTAGACACTGTCCCCTGTAAATACCCCCTTTATTTGAGTGGCCGCACGACCTGGACGGCCCTCGAGCCACCGTGGATCTGGATCCGAGCAGCTCGGCTGCTGACGTGGGGGCGGCACACATGCAACTAGTTTCTCCATACAGGATGCCTCTTGAAGCTGTAATTACTAACAAAAAAGGCTTCTGTACAAAGTTATTTCTCATTATTAAACATCACTAAATTTATGGGCATCTATGGTTTCATTTCTTTGCCTGTGTAAATTGAATGGGTTGTTACTGACATCTGGTGAGAAATTCAGGTCAATAGCACCTTTAGAAATATATTTACTTAGAATATTGGTGGTGTTCAATACTTTTTTCACTATTGAATAGGCTTTTTTTTCGCTGTAAGGCCCGTTTCACACGTCAGTGAAAAACACAGACGTTTTTCACTGGCGTGTAAAACACGCACATGTCCCTGCGTGTGCCGTGAATCACGGCACACGTGGGTTGTCTAAGTGCAATCCGGGTTCCGTTCTCCGTGGCCCGTGATTGCACTTAGAAATCAACTCACCTGTGCCCGCTCCCGCTCTCCATGGTGCTGATCGCTCCCGTGGTGCAGCATCCGGCCGGCGCTGACCCCTGCAGCAGCTGCTTCCGGGTCGGCTGTGTCGTGCATCATTAATATGCGCGACAGTAATCAGCTGGCTTAGAAGCAGCAAGCTGCACGGGCTGCAGAGAGCGCGGCTGAAGCCGGGTGAGTAAAAATGTTTATTATTTTAAATGCACGTTTTTTTCTGGCACGTGTTTCACGGACCACACCACTGCGTGGTCTGTGGAACATCAGTGATGCCAGAAAAAAATGGACATGTCTCCGTGTGGCAATCACGCACACGCGGGTACGCCGCACGGAGACACGTGCAGTGAAAAATCACTGACGTGTGAGCAGACCCATTCATTATAATGGGTCTGCGTATGTCAGTGATTCTGGTAGTTTAAAAAAAAAAGCACAAACGTACCAGAATCACTGACATGTGAAAGGGGCCTAATATAGCATCCCTCTGATGATACTGCACTGCACTAAATATGCTTTGAGTACCGTATTTTTTGGATTATAAGATGCCCTTTTCATCCCAAACATTTGGGAGGAAAATGAGGGGTTCATTTTATAATCTGAATGTAGCTTACCGGGAGGTGGTGGAGAGGGGTAGCAGGAGGCAGGGGCGATGCTGCGGGCACTGATGTGCTGGGGCTGCTGTGCTGGGGCTGTGAGTGCTGCTGTGCTGAGGGCTTCAGGCGCGGCTGTGCTGCGGCAGGGGCCACCCTGAAGTTGTCGGTGGTGTGGGCTTCAAATAATGGCGCGCGCAGATGGACCTCCCAGCTCAATATCTCATCTGCGCAAGCGCTGCCGACAGTTTATGGATGTTGTCTGCCTCACAGCACCCGCAGCGAGCATCTGGGATACCCACCGCACCGCCTGCAGCATCACCCTACTCCACCACTGCTCCTGCCTCCTGTGATTCTGCTCCACCACCGCTGCCACTTGGCGCCCCCCCCTCCTCCCCGGTAAGACACCACTGGATAAGATGGACCCCATTTTTTTTTACCTTTTTTCTCTCTAAATTTGGGGTACGTCTTATAGTCCAGTGCGTCTTATAGACAGAAAAATACGGTACATTTAGACTTTACTGTTTCTTTTAGCTTCTATCTACCCTTATTTGGAGCATTTGTAGAGATGGGAAACTGTAATATATTTCTGTTAGAGTCATAAGTCTAGATGAATATCTGAATTTAATAATTGTAATCACTTTTAGGTCTAAAGGGGGCTTTACACGCAGCGACATTGCTAGCGATGTCACTCGTGAAAGCACCCGCCCCCGACGTTTGTGCATCATGGGCAAATCACTGCCCGTGGTGCACAATATCGCTAGGAGCCATCACACATACTTACCATCCTAGCAACGTCGTTGTGGCTGGCGAACAGCCTCTTTTCTAAGGCGGCGGTTCGTGCAGCGTCACAGCGACGTCACACGGCAGGCGTCCAATAGAAGCAGAGGGGCGGAGAGCAGCCGCATGGAAGTCACGCCCACCTCGTTGCCGAAGGACGCAGATACGGTGTTGTTCGCCGTTCCTGGGGTGTCACACGGAGCGATCTGTGCTGCCTCAGAAACGACGAACAACCTGCGTCCAGAACAAGGAACGTCATTTGGCAAATGAACGACGTGTCAACAATCAACGATATGGTGAGTATTTTGCATCATTAGCAGTCGCTCGTACGTGTCACACGCAACAACGTCGCTAACGAGGCCGGATGTGCGTCACGAATTCCGTGACCCCAACTACATCTCGTTAGCGATGTCGTTGCGTGTAACGGGGCCTTTAAATGCATTGTTTGCCATTAGTAAAGAGCAACTGAGAGTTGGACAGTAGTGCAGGATCAGTTAGGTAAGTGCTGTTTGTTTGCCTTTTTAAAAAAAAGTGTTCCCTTTGGACAACCTCATTCTGAAATGACAAATACTGATATAGTTAAAAGGTTGTCATCTCCCTTGAACCATAGCTCCTGAAGGGGCTTTAGGATCCCGCTACCATACAAAAAGGTCACCAGAAATATAAATTGTCCCTGGTAGTTAGAGACCTATTATTGATTTTGCAATGAACTCAAACATTTTTATAGGGATGAAATTCCTGGCCTAAGTATTGGTTTACCAACACCAAGTCACAGTGTGATAGTGATATATGATGCTTTGTGTTTGGGTCTATAAACCCATATTTGTACCCGGACGCTAATCCATATTACAGGTACACGTACTACTTTTTGTTGATCAGTTATTGGATTAATACTATCCTCGCTATTTTTCACTCCAGTGGTAGTTTAAAAAGTGCATCAGTAAGTACACATGTAAATCCAGCCTTGCCATATATCTATTTGGGTTATATTTTTCTTGTTACAATAGTTCCTCTCTTTCATTAAAGTTACATCTGCTTTCAGTGTAATGTTTTCTCTATTCTTTGCTTTAGAAATAGCCTTCAATTTATGAAAGGTGTTCAAGAAAACATCATGGCTGAACAATTATGTGAATCACCCAAGAAAAAGGCCAAAGGCAAACAGGCTCTGCCAATTTAAAGATGCGTGGCTGAAAGAATACCATTTATAACGAAATCAAGACAAGGAGTTTTATATGCTTTCCGTGAACTTTGTGCAGCTGATTTTTCAGTGACTCATCATGGTTATAATGATGTAACCAGACATATTAACACTGAGAAGAGTGTAGGATCAGCAAAGGCTATTTCATAGTGTAAACCAGTGTCCACCTTCTTTCCAGCTTCTAATTCAAAATTTGCAGAAAATATTGTAGCGCCCCTGAGCCACTCTGGGCACTACTAGGAACTGCATCCTCACCAGGATGCAGGGCCTAACCCCTGGGACCTGGAACACCAGTGCCAGCAACACCCACACACACACCAAAATCCCAGTTTCCACTCCACACCAGGGGTAATTAGCTAGTCGGACACAAGAGGATGGCCACCTAGAGGGCGGAGCCAGACAAGAGGTACTAGACAGCCTGGTGGGATGGGACAGTTAGTCAGGAGTGGAGAGAGAGAAGTAAACACGTGCCTAGAGCTGGGTCGTGTAACGGTGACCCGGGGGCACAGGAGATTGGTCGCCAGGGCAAGTACACCCGAGTACCGCTAGGACCAGAGCACCGACTGGGTACAGGGCCCTAGGTCAGACGCCAGTTTCATACTGTCTGGCAAATACCTGCACAGTGAGGGGACCTCCACGGACCTCACTGACCCACAGATCTGGGGGCACCAGCAGTAAAGCAAGGATCAGGGTTCGGGACACACACCAGCCCCTACAGGCTCTACACTGCCCGCCGTACGGACAAGGAGACTGCCACAAGAAGGGATAGTTGGGCCCCAAATTGCTCAATGCTACGGGCATCCAACCACATTGAGGGTGCCGGGGACAGGGCAACCGAGTCATCAACTAGCACTGGAACTACAGGGACCTGAACCAGCCTTCTAAGGGTCAAGAGTGAGTAGAGACTGTTAACTGCAACCCACGGTGTGGCCTCCCTTATTAATGGCGAAAGACTCTGTCACACATCTCCCCGGGCTCAGCCCTGCCTGCAGAGGGCCTACCACCATAGCTGCCATTACCACCAGCCCTAGGAGTAACCAACTTAGCAGCGGCGGTTTCACCATCTTAACCGCAACCCGCAGATGGCGTCACACAAATGACTTTATTCTCCCCTGCAAATACTCCCCATTAAAAAGCACCCAGGGCACGGGACCGGGCAACGGCCACCAAAGTGACATTCCCCAGTAGTAAACTGCCCGGGATAGAGTACCCCTTCCCTGGACGACACAACTTCATCAAAGCAAAAGTCTTAATTACTGGCGTTTTTTTGGTTCACCATAACATTTCAATAGCCACATGTGACTATGTACAAGCTTTTAGTCAAGAAAATATTTCCAGATTCAAAAATTTCTGATAGTTACTGGATATGCTTGCAGTATATCTAAGATCACACATATTATCTAGGCTATAGCTCTAGAGGTACTCCAAAATATAAGAGGTGTCATCAAAGGCCAGAAATAAAATTATAGCATTTCACTCTTTTGATGAATTTGGAAAGTATCATATAGGGATATCCAGAAATAGGGCTAATTGTGATGGATGTTTTGATATTGTATCAGGTCCATCTTTTAAAGCCCAAAACTTTTTTTAATGTTGAAGATATCATGTTAAATAAAACAATGTTCACTGGAATATGTGAGAAATGTCTTTAGCTGATTATGCAGGGCAAACATAATAGTGCGTTATTCCAAATTGTGATGTTTGCACTGCAAAAATGTATGCTGTAGGTTGTCCCTACCTCTTAGCCCATCTAATAGCTGAAAATGCAGTAAAATCTTTTTCCATAAGTGTGTAGGAGCTTAATGGGAACCAACTAGCAGGTTTTTCACATATAAAGTACAGTCAATGCCATATTGGTGCTAGCATGCGGATTCAATTCATACCTTCATTTTAAAGAATGGATGCTTGATTGCAAAAAGAAAACGTTACCAAAGGTTCAGAAATGACGTCATTGCTGCAGTGGATTGAGCATCGGGGCAGGACTTTGTGGGTCAGGTCCTCTGGAATGATTCCTCCTTCTACCTTCCCTCCTTTTCTTTTTTTAAATTTCTCAGGTGTCATTTTATTGAAGACATTGTGGAGATGAATATAAGCAGAGGTGGTGCATGCGCAGATTGAATTTTATTTTTCATCAGCACAACCGGCGCCACTACTCATAGTCCTCTCCACAGAATCCTCAGTAAAGTGGCACTGGAGATCGCGGTACGTGCATGTGCCAATTGCAGCGCCATTTTATTGAAGACAACGTCAAACTAGCAATGTGCATACACTACCAACATCAGCAATGGCGAAAAGGAGGCAAGGCAGGAGGAGGAATTATTACAGAAGACCCAACCTACAAAGTCTCGCCCCGCTGCTAAAGCCACTGCACCAATAACAAGATTTGTGATGCTCCGATAAAGGATTTTTCTGCAATCAAGTCTCCAATCTCTAAACTAAAGGTATGATTTGAATCAGCATCCTAGCACCAGTGTGGCACTGCCTGTACTTTATATGTGAAAAACCTGCTGGTTGGTTCCTTTTAATGTTGACATATACTTTTATTTTAAAAAAAAGTTCAAATCTTTAAACTAATACATGGCATTTTGTAACAGTGGGTTAGAAAACTACTGAAACATGTGAAGGCCTCCTATGCAAACACATGAGAAGTCTATTGAAAGGATCTTGTTTAATTGGGCTGCTCTCATGTCATATTTTTAGTAGTTCACTTGGGCTAGGAAAAGGCAAATATTTGTCCAAAATCCTCGGATAAAAATGTACCTTTTATTTTTCACTCTGTACTTCCTGTATTTAATATCTTTAATGTGCTCCAATGGTACGTCACTTGCACCCAACAATGTTAGATTTGCATAGCGATCGACCGGTCAGATTTGTCCAAGAAGTTGTCATTGCAAATGCTAGAAACAGATTGGATATTGAGTATTCGGACTTATCTGTGCATTTGAGCAAAGGGGATATTCTCATTGGGTTTGAAATACAAAATTATTGTAGTAGGGTGGCTGTTGATTTTTATTGTAAAGCACTGGACCATATGAAAAAGGTAATGCCTCTTTGGGACCTTATACTTAAAAGTCTTTCATTTATAAATCCAGAAATGCAATTCCCATCAAGTATTTGGGACGTCCAGCAGCATTCCAAATGCAATTGATGCAAGAGAAATGGACAAACTGTTTAGGCTATGTGCGCACGCTGTGTTTTTTGTTGCGCAGATTGACGCAATGGACTTCAAGAAAAGTGACCACGGAGTCTTATCTGTGCTTGTGCCGCCTCTGCGGCCATTTTCTTGAAGTCCATCTTGTCAACTGCAGGCGATTCAAAGCAGCCCACAGTCCACCAACAGATCAATGGTGCTTGCTGCTGCGACACCCCACCAGCCCGCATAGCCGCCGACCCTGCGCCACCACTGGTGCCCTGGTAAGCCTTATGCGGTTTGTAAGAAGCACCCCCATTTCCCCCCCAGTTTTGGGGGAATAAATTGCGTCTTAGAAACCGGAAAATATGGTATATCTGTGATCCCTATAGCCAGATAAGACAAAGCTTAATGTTGTAATTATCTATATTCTTTATTAATAGGGATATAAAAATATAATCCAAAATTATAGCAAAGCTACCATCCATTATCCCCACAGATCAGGTGGGATTTGTCCTGGAATGTTGAGCACGGGACAACAGTATTAAAACCACTTCCATGATCTCCTGGAAGATCCCAAAGTGTTTATCAGTCAAAAGCTGAGAAAGCGTTCCCTTGGGTGAGCTGGGATTTCATTGGGGTGACCGTGGAGAACATTGTTCTTCTATTATTTCTAGAATAATGTATCTACATACTAATACCTCAGCTCAGACTAGTGTCAACTGATCTGTAATGGCATTCGATAGGGGTTTCAATTATCACCTCCTCTCTATATTTTCGTGATGGAGGCTTTGGTGGGTGCCCTTCAGAACAATATTTCTCTAGTGGGAATCAATATTGGAGACTCCAGGCATAAGATCGCACTTTTTGCAGACAATTTTTGGCTATATGTTATGAATCCTCCAGTTGCTTTCCCCACAATTATAAAGGAATTCAATAGATTTGAGGCATTTTCTAATTGTAAGGTCAATCTACACAAATGATAGGTATTGAAGACTTCCCTCACATGCAATTTTTCCATCTATAAAGTTGTTTCCTGTTCTAGGTGTGCAAGCTGTCTATACTAGATACTTATAAGCATAACTACATCACTCTATTACATGAGAACAAAATTGATCTTTGAGCTTGGAACATGCTATCTCTATTTTTGCTTGAGAGACCTATTGTCTCAAAAATTGACACCATCCTAAATATTTCATATCACATCAAGACAGTGGCTATTCTTTGCTAAGACAGTTCTTTATTGTCTTAAACATTTAACCAGCCAGTTCCCAAGGGCAGTATTTGGGTTACAATGTCTTCACCATGTGCAAAGAAAGCATTGGAATATGGCTCCAAGACTTCTCCCTTTACTACAAGGCTGCTCTTTTATCCTGCATCCTTAGCTTGTCAACAAATGACCAACACAATGAGTTCGTTTACGGAATTCATTTTTTTTCTTTAGCTCTGTGTTACTTATCTTGGTCCTTGGTCAGGGACCTTAGCGGAGGCTCTATGTAGTCTCCATTACTTTACCTAATGGACCTCTCAACCTCACAAGGCCTCCAGACCTCTGATTTAGATTATTGGAAAACCCTAATTTTCCTTCTGAGTATAACAGTTAGGAATTTTGGGGATTTTGAAGGATTCCTTATTCTTTGCTATAATTTGAGTGGTTATTGCATATGTTTTTTTTCTTATAGTTAAACTTTCAGCTCCTATTTTTCTCAAACGATTTTCTATGCTCTGTTGTTCTTATTGAAACATGAACATATTTACTATGTAACGTTTTCTCTGGAAAATCTAATATATAAAGCTGAGTGTATGTATGTGTGTCTGCTAAAGGAATTCGCACCGTCGCATTTACAATCGCGAAATTTTACACAGACATCCCATGTGACTCAGGGAACGTCATAGACTATGTTTTGAGCGGAAAATTTAACTCCGCGCTTTACAGTTATTCGACAAAAAACCTGTTTACATTAAAGTCAAATGGAGCTGGGAGCTACAGGTCATTAATAGGAGCTGTGGTTGGTTGCTATATGTAACAAAGGACATTGTTAATATAAGAAGCTTATGTGTGAGGTAATATGTCGGTGGAGAGACAGAGAAAAAGACACACAGACAGACACAGGCAGAGACAGACACACAGAGACAGATAGATAGAGAGACAGACAGAGAAAGAGGCAGACAGGGAAAGAGATAGAGACAGACAGGGAAAGAGACAGAGACAGACAGGGAAAGAGGCAGACAGGGAAAGAGACAGTGACAGGGAAAGAGACAGAAATAGACAAAGACAGAGGCAGACAGGGAAAGACACAGACCGTGAACGATATAGACAGACAGGGAAAGTGACAGGGAAAGATAAAGACAGAGACAGACAAAGAGACAGACAGGGAAAGAGACAGACAGAGATACACAAAGAGACAGACAGATGCAAAGAGACAAAACACACACAAAGAGACAGACACAGATAGACACAGACAAAGAGATAGACAGGAAAAGATACAGTTAGACAGGAAAAGAGACAGACAGGGAAAGAGACAGACAAACAGGGAAAGAGATGGACAGGGAAAGAGACGGACAAGGAAAGATACAGACATGGAAAGATACAGACAGACAGGGAAAGAGACAGAGAGACAGACAAATAGGGAAAGAGACAGACAAACAGGGAAAGAGACAGACAGGGAAAGATACAAACCTGAAAATATAAAGACAGACAGAGACAGACAGACAGTGAAAGATACAGACAAAGAGACAGACAAATAAAAAGACAGACACAGACAAAAATACAGACTGAGACAGACAGAGAGATAGACAGAGAGAGACAGACAGGGAAAGAGACAGAGAGGCAGAGAGCTACAGAGACAAACAGACAGAGAGATAGAGAGACAGACACACAGAGACATATAGATGTAAATAAATGGAAAGATAAAGACAAAAAGAC